>NC_092102.1:46811032-46912584 GCF_045679555.1 Salvelinus alpinus | reverse complement strand
ATGAGACTAGTTTGATTTAAATGCGTGTGGCGGTGTTATTACCTGCAACAGACATGCAATCTATGGGCGCTGTGGCTTAGTTGGTTAAAGCGCCTGTCTAGTAAACAGGAGATCCTGAGTTCGAATCTCAGCAGAGCCTTTTCAAGCAATTCATTGAACACATTGGTAAAAAAGGTCTTAGTGGAGGGAACTCTCCTTTTCTCAAACGATGGGTTTAGAGAATTAGGAGTGTCGAGAGGTGAGGAGGATGCAATTGAGATATTCCAATTTCACGGAAAAAGGGAACTTTTTGAATGAATTAAAATGTACCAACTGTCTAAAGTTCAACTGCTTCTTCAGTTTACTCATTTCGAGCGCTAAATGAAAAGAGTTCAGCCAGCTTGTACACGTCTCTGTCAGAGCATGAGTAGGCTCTACAATCAATCTCTGGTAGCTTGCCATGATCGTATAGTGGTTAGTACTCTGCGTTGTGGCCCCAGCAACCCCGGTCCTCAATCCGGGTCATGGCACAGCACTATCATTTCAAAAGGGTTGTATTTTGAATGAGTTGAAACTTACTTTGTGAGCTAAGAAACTCAGCAACTCTTCCATTTGACAAAGTCCCCCATCTCATGGTAGGTTAATTACTTACATTAACTGATTCATCTGCTGTTTCTTAGGTTTTTACCATTTTGAAGCTCGAGACCCAAATGAGAAATGTAGTTTCCCCGAAACGACCAAAATTATGAAGAAATAGTGTATGATTCTGAATGTTTACTCATATCTCGCGATCCACCTATCACATGTTAATAACCGCTTTGGGTCCCAAACCATAGTTTAAGAATCCATGTCAGAGGTTCTTGAGTTTATTCATGTCGAGACCCAAATGAAAAATGTACTGTCCTCGAATGACCGAAGTTAAAAGAAAAAATAGTATGTGACTACAAATGTTTACTGATATCTCGCTGCCCACCTCACACATACTCAGGCCGACTTTGGGTCCCAAAACATAGCTTAAGAAACCCTGTTGCTAGACAATTGAAGGTGTTCATATCGATTCCAATATTATTAAATTACATCTGTTTTGTGACGTGATTTTGCAAGACAGAGATAAGGGTTAAATTAATTTTTCTGGTTTGATTTAAATACGTGTGTCGGTGTTCTTACCTTCAACAGACATGACATCTATAGGCGCTGTGGCTTAGTTGGTTAAAGCGCCTGTCTTGTAAACAGGAGATCCTGAGTTCAAATCTCAGCAGAGCCTTTTCAAGCAATTCATTGAACACATTGGAGGAAAAGGTCACAAAACATAGCTTAAGAAACGCTGTTGCTAGACAATTGAAGGTGTCCATATCGATTCCAATGTTACTAAATAACATATTTTTGCAAGACAGAGGTATGGGTTAAATGAATGAGACTAGTTTGATTTAAATGCGTGTGGCGGTGTTATTACCTGCAACAGACATGCATTCAAAAGGCGCTGTGGCTTAGTTGGTTAAAGCGCCTGTCTTGTAAACAGGAGATCCTGAGTTCAAATCTCAGCAGAGCCTTTTCAAGCAATTCATTGAACACATTGGTAAAAAAGGTCTTAGTGGAGGGAACTCTCCTTTTCTCAAACGATGGGTTTAGAGAATTAGGAGTGTCGAGAGGTGAGGAGGATGCAATTGAGATATTCCAATTTCACGGAAAAAGGGAACTTTTTGAATGAATTAAAATGTACCAACTGTCTAAAGTTCAACTGCTTCTTCAGTTTACTCATTTCGAGCGCTAAATGAAAAGAGTTCAGCCAGCTTGTACACGTCTCTGTCAGAGCATGAGTAGGCTCGACAATCAATCTCTGGTAGCTTGCCATGATCGTATAGTGGTTAGTACTCTGCGTTGTGGCCCCAGCAACCCCGGTCCTCAATCCGGGTCATGGCACAGCACTATCATTTCAAAAGGGTTGTATTTTGAATGAGTTGAAACTTACTTTGTGAGCTAAGAAACTCAGCAACTCTTCCATTTGACAAAGTCCCCCATCTCATGGTAGGTTAATTACTTACATTAACTGATTCATCTGCTGTTTCTTAGGTTTTTACCATTTTGAAGCTCGAGACCCAAATGAGAAATGTAGTTTCCCCGAAACGACCAAAATTATGAAGAAATAGTGTATGATTCTGAATGTTTACTCATATCTCGCGATCCACCTATCACATGTTAATAACCGCTTTGGGTCCCAAACCATAGTTTAAGAATCCATGTCAGAGGTTCTTGAGTTTATTCATGTCGAGACCCAAATGAAAAATGTACTGTCCTCGAATGACCGAAGTTAAAAGAAAAAATAGTATGTGACTACAAATGTTTACTGATATCTCGCTGCCCACCTCACACATACTCAGGCCGACTTTGGGTCCCAAAACATAGCTTAAGAAACCCTGTTGCTAGACAATTGAAGGTGTTCATATCGATTCCAATATTATTAAATTACATCTGTTTTGTGACGTGATTTTGCAAGACAGAGATAAGGGTTAAATTAATTTTTCTGGTTTGATTTAAATACGTGTGTCGGTGTTCTTACCTAAAACAGATGTGACGTCTATAGGCGCTGTGGCTTAGTTGGTTAAAGCGCCTGTCTTGTAAACAGGAGATCCTGAGTTCAAATCTCAGCAGAGCCTTTTCAAGCAATTCATTGAACACATTGGAGGAAAAGGTCACAAAACATAGCTTAAGAAACGCTGTTGCTAGACAATTGAAGGTGTCCATATCGATTCCAATGTTACTAAATAACATATTTTTGCAAGACAGAGGTATGGGTTAAATGAATGAGACTAGTTTGATTTAAATGCGTGTGGCGGTGTTATTACCTGCAACAGACATGCATTCAAAAGGCGCTGTGGCTTAGTTGGTTAAAGCGCCTGTCTTGTAAACAGGAGATCCTGAGTTCAAATCTCAGCAGAGCCTTTTCAAGCAATTCATTGAACACATTGGTAAAAAAGGTCTTAGTGGAGGGAACTCTCCTTTTCTCAAACGATGGGTTTAGAGAATTAGGAGTGTCGAGAGGTGAGGAGGATGCAATTGAGATATTCCAATTTCACGGAAAAAGGGAACTTTTTGAATGAATTAAAATGTACCAACTGTCTAAAGTTCAACTGCTTCTTCAGTTTACTCATTTCGAGCGCTAAATGAAAAGAGTTCAGCCAGCTTGTACACGTCTCTGTCAGAGCATGAGTAGGCTCTACAATCAATCTCTGGTAGCTTGCCATGATCGTATAGTGGTTAGTACTCTGCGTTGTGGCCCCAGCAACCCCGGTCCTCAATCCGGGTCATGGCACAGCACTATCATTTCAAAAGGGTTGTATTTTGAATGAGTTGAAACTTACTTTGTGAGCTAAGAAACTCAGCAACTCTTCCATTTGACAAAGTCCCCCATCTCATGGTAGGTTAATTACTTACATTAACTGATTCATCTGCTGTTTCTTAGGTTTTTACCATTTTGAAGCTCGAGACCCAAATGAGAAATGTAGTTTCCCCGAAACGACCAAAATTATGAAGAAATAGTGTATGATTCTGAATGTTTACTCATATCTCGCGATCCACCTATCACATGTTAATAACCGCTTTGGGTCCCAAACCATAGTTTAAGAATCCATGTCAGAGGTTCTTGAGTTTATTCATGTCGAGACCCAAATGAAAAATGTACTGTCCTCGAATGACCGAAGTTAAAAGAAAAAATAGTATGTGACTACAAATGTTTACTGATATCTCGCTGCCCACCTCACACATACTCAGGCCGACTTTGGGTCCCAAAACATAGCTTAAGAAACCCTGTTGCTAGACAATTGAAGGTGTTCATATCGATTCCAATATTATTAAATTACATCTGTTTTGTGACGTGATTTTGCAAGACAGAGATAAGGGTTAAATTAATTTTTCTGGTTTGATTTAAATACGTGTGTCGGTGTTCTTACCTAAAACAGATGTGACATCTATGGGCGCTGTGGCTTAGTTGGTTAAAGCGCCTGTCTTGTAAACAGGAGATCCTGAGTTCAAATCTCAGCAGAGCCTTTTCAAGCAATTCATTGAACAAATTGGAGGAAAAGATCACAAAACATAGCTTAAGAAACGCTGTTGCTAGACAATTGAAGGTGTCCATATCGATTCTAATGTTACTAAATAACATATTTTTTGTGACGTGATTTTTGCAAGACAGAGATATGGGTTAAATGAATGAGACTAGTTTGATTTAAATAACGTGTGGCGGTGTTATTACCTGCAACAGACATGACATCAATGGGCGCTGTGGCTTAGTTGGTTAAAGCGCCTGTCTAGTAAACAGGAGATCCTGAGTTCGAATCTCAGCAGAGCCTTTTCAAACAATTCAATGAACACATTGGTAAAAAAGGTCTTAGTGGAGGGAACTCTCCTTTTCTCAAACGATGGGTTTAGAGAATTAGGAGTGTCGAGAGGTGAGGAGGATGCAATTGAGATATTCCAATTTCACGGAAAAAGGGAACTTTTTGAATGAATTAAAATGTACCAACTGTCTAAAGTTCAACTGCTTCTTCAGTTTACTCATTTCGAGCGCTAAATGAAAAGAGTTCAGCCAGCTTGTACACGTCTCTGTCAGAGCATGAGTAGGCTCTACAATCAATCTCTGGTAGCTTGCCATGATCGTATAGTGGTTAGTACTCTGCGTTGTGGCCCCAGCAACCCCGGTCCTCAATCCGGGTCATGGCACAGCACTATCATTTCAAAAGGGTTGTATTTTGAATGAGTTGAAACTTACTTTGTGAGCTAAGAAACTCAGCAACTCTTCCATTTGACAAAGTCCCCCATCTCATGGTAGGTTAATTACTTACATTAACTGATTCATCTGCTGTTTCTTAGGTTTTTACCATTTTGAAGCTCGAGACCCAAATGAGAAATGTAGTTTCCCCGAAACGACCAAAATTATGAAGAAATAGTGTATGATTCTGAATGTTTACTCATATCTCGCGATCCACCTATCACATGTTAATAACCGCTTTGGGTCCCAAACCATAGTTTAAGAATCCATGTCAGAGGTTCTTGAGTTTATTCATGCTCGAGACCCAAATGAAAAATGTACTGTCCTCGAATGACCGAAGTTAAAAGAAAAAATAGTATGTGACTACAAATGTTTACTGATATCTCGCTGCCCACCTCACACATACTCAGGCCGACTTTGGGTCCCAAAACATAGCTTAAGAAACCCTGTTGCTAGACAATTGAAGGTGTTCATATCGATTCCAATATTATTAAATTACATCTGTTTTGTGACGTGATTTTGCAAGACAGAGATAAGGGTTAAATTAATTTTTCTGGTTTGATTTAAATACGTGTGTCGGTGTTCTTACCTTCAACAGATGTGACATCTATAGGCGCTGTGGCTTAGTTGGTTAAAGCGCCTGTCTTGTAAACAGGAGATCCTGAGTTCAAATCTCAGCAGAGCCTTTTCAAGCAATTCATTGAACACATTGGAGGAAAAGGTCACAAAACATAGCTTAAGAAACGCTGTTGCTAGACAATTGAAGGTGTCCATATCGATTCCAATGTTACTAAATAACATATTTTTGCAAGACAGAGATATGGGTTAAATGAATTTTTCTGGTTTGATTTAAATGCGTGTGGCGGTGTTATTACCTGCAACAGACATGACATCAACAGGCGCTGTGGCTTAGTTGGTTAAAGCGCCTGTCTTGTAAACAGGAGATCCTGAGTTCAAATCTCAGCAGAGCCTTTTCAAGCAATTCATTGAACACATTGGTAAAAAAGGTCTTAGTGGAGGGAACTCTCCTTTTCTCAAACGATGGGTTTAGAGAATTAGGAGTGTCGAGAGGTGAGGAGGATGCAATTGAGATATTCCAATTTCACGGAAAAAGGGAACTTTTTGAATGAATTAAAATGTACCAACTGTCTAAAGTTCAACTGCTTCTTCAGTTTACTCATTTCGAGCGCTAAATGAAAAGAGTTCAGCCAGCTTGTACACGTCTCTGTCAGAGCATGAGTAGGCTCTACAATCAATCTCTGGTAGCTTGCCATGATCGTATAGTGGTTAGTACTCTGCGTTGTGGCCCCAGCAACCCCGGTCCTCAATCCGGGTCATGGCACAGCACTATCATTTCAAAAGGGTTGTATTTTGAATGAGTTGAAACTTACTTTGTGAGCTAAGAAACTCAGCAACTCTTCCATTTGACAAAGTCCCCCATCTCATGGTAGGTTAATTACTTACATTAACTGATTCATCTGCTGTTTCTTAGGTTTTTACCATTTTGAAGCTCGAGACCCAAATGAGAAATGTAGTTTCCCCGAAACGACCAAAATTATGAAGAAATAGTGTATGATTCTGAATGTTTACTCATATCTCGCGATCCACCTATCACATGTTAATAACCGCTTTGGGTCCCAAACCATAGTTTAAGAATCCATGTCAGAGGTTCTTGAGTTTATTCATGTCGAGACCCAAATGAAAAATGTACTGTCCTCGAATGACCGAAGTTAAAAGAAAAAATAGTATGTGACTACAAATGTTTACTGATATCTCGCTGCCCACCTCACACATACTCAGGCCGACTTTGGGTCCCAAAACATAGCTTAAGAAACCCTGTTGCTAGACAATTGAAGGTGTTCATATCGATTCCAATATTATTAAATTACATCTGTTTTGTGACGTGATTTTGCAAGACAGAGATAAGGGTTAAATGAATTTTTCTGGTTTGATTTAAATACGTGTGTCGGTGTTCTTACCTAAAACAGATGTGACGTCTATAGGCGCTGTGGCTTAGTTGGTTAAAGCGCCTGTCTTGTAAACAGGAGATCCTGAGTTCAAATCTCAGCAGAGCCTTTTCAAGCAATTCATTGAACACATTGGAGGAAAAGGTCACAAAACATAGCTTAAGAAACCCTGTTGCTAGACAATTGAAGGTGTCCATATCGATTCCAATGATACTAAATACCATATTTTTTGTGACGTGATTTTTGCAAGACAGAGATATGGGTTAAATGAATGAGACTAGTTTGATTTAAATGCGTGTGGCGGTGTTATTACCTGCAACAGACATGCAATCTATGGGCGCTGTGGCTTAGTTGGTTAAAGCGCCTGTCTAGTAAACAGGAGATCCTGAGTTCGAATCTCAGCAGAGCCTTTTCAAACAATTCAATGAACACATTGGTAGAAAAGGTCTTAGTGGAGGGAACTCTCCTTTTCTCAAACGATGGGTTTAGAGAATTAGGAGTGTCGAGAGGTGAGGAGGATGCAATTGAGATATTCCAATTTCACGGAAAAAGGGAACTTTTTGAATGAATTAAAATGTACCAACTGTCTAAAGTTCAACTGCTTCTTCAGTTTACTCATTTCGAGCGCTAAATGAAAAGAGTTCAGCCAGCTTGTACACGTCTCTGTCAGAGCATGAGTAGGCTCTACAATCAATCTCTGGTAGCTTGCCATGATCGTATAGTGGTTAGTACTCTGCGTTGTGGCCCCAGCAACCCCGGTCCTCAATCCGGGTCATGGCACAGCACTATCATTTCAAAAGGGTTGTATTTTGAATGAGTTGAAACTTACTTTGTGAGCTAAGAAACTCAGCAACTCTTCCATTTGACAAAGTCCCCCATCTCATGGTAGGTTAATTACTTACATTAACTGATTCATCTGCTGTTTCTTAGGTTTTTACCATTTTGAAGCTCGAGACCCAAATGAGAAATGTAGTTTCCCCGAAACGACCAAAATTATGAAGAAATAGTGTATGATTCTGAATGTTTACTCATATCTCGCGATCCACCTATCACATGTTAATAACCGCTTTGGGTCCCAAACCATAGTTTAAGAATCCATGTCAGAGGTTCTTGAGTTTATTCATGTCGAGACCCAAATGAAAAATGTACTGTCCTCGAATGACCGAAGTTAAAAGAAAAAATAGTATGTGACTACAAATGTTTACTGATATCTCGCTGCCCACCTCACACATACTCAGGCCGACTTTGGGTCCCAAAACATAGCTTAAGAAACCCTGTTGCTAGACAATTGAAGGTGTTCATATCGATTCCAATATTATTAAATTACATCTGTTTTGTGACGTGATTTTGCAAGACAGAGATAAGGGTTAAATTAATTTTTCTGGTTTGATTTAAATACGTGTGTCGGTGTTCTTACCTAAAACAGATGTGACATCTATGGGCGCTGTGGCTTAGTTGGTTAAAGCGCCTGTCTTGTAAACAGGAGATCCTGAGTTCAAATCTCAGCAGAGCCTTTTCAAGCAATTCATTGAACACATTGGAGGAAAAGGTCACAAAACATAGCTTAAGAAATGCTGTTGCTAGACAATTGAAGGTGTCCATATCGATTCCAATGTTACTAAATAACATATTTTTGCAAGACAGAGGTATGGGTTAAATGAATGAGACTAGTTTGATTTAAATGCGTGTGGCGGTGTTATTACCTGCAACAGACATGCATTCAACAGGCTCTGTGGCTTAGTTGGTTAAAGCGCCTGTCTAGTAAACAGGAGATCCTGAGTTCAAATCTCAGCAGAGCCTTTTCAAGCAATTCATTGAACACATTGGTAAAAAAGGTCTTAGTGGAGGGAACTCTCCTTTTCTCAAACGATGGGTTTAGAGAATTAGGAGTGTCGAGAGGTGAGGAGGATGCAATTGAGATATTCCAATTTCACGGAAAAAGGGAACTTTTTGAATGAATTAAAATGTACCAACTGTCTAAAGTTCAACTGCTTCTTCAGTTTACTCATTTCGAGCGCTAAATGAAAAGAGTTCAGCCAGCTTGTACACGTCTCTGTCAGAGCATGAGTAGGCTCTACAATCAATCTCTGGTAGCTTGCCATGATCGTATAGTGGTTAGTACTCTGCGTTGTGGCCCCAGCAACCCCGGTCCTCAATCCGGGTCATGGCACAGCACTATCATTTCAAAAGGGTTGTATTTTGAATGAGTTGAAACTTACTTTGTGAGCTAAGAAACTCAGCAACTCTTCCATTTGACAAAGTCCCCCATCTCATGGTAGGTTAATTACTTACATTAACTGATTCATCTGCTGTTTCTTAGGTTTTTACCATTTTGAAGCTCGAGACCCAAATGAGAAATGTAGTTTCCCCGAAACGACCAAAATTATGAAGAAATAGTGTATGATTCTGAATGTTTACTCATATCTCGCGATCCACCTATCACATGTTAATAACCGCTTTGGGTCCCAAACCATAGTTTAAGAATCCATGTCAGAGGTTCTTGAGTTTATTCATGTCGAGACCCAAATGAAAAATGTACTGTCCTCGAATGACCGAAGTTAAAAGAAAAAATAGTATGTGACTACAAATGTTTACTGATATCTCGCTGCCCACCTCACACATACTCAGGCCGACTTTGGGTCCCAAAACATAGCTTAAGAAACCCTGTTGCTAGACAATTGAAGGTGTTCATATCGATTCCAATATTATTAAATTACATCTGTTTTGTGACGTGATTTTGCAAGACAGAGATAAGGGTTAAATTAATTTTTCTGGTTTGATTTAAATACGTGTGTCGGTGTTCTTACCTAAAACAGATGTGACATCTATAGGCGCTGTGGCTTAGTTGGTTAAAGCGCCTGTCTTGTAAACAGGAGATCCTGAGTTCAAATCTCAGCAGAGCCATTTCAAGCAATTCATTGAACAAATTGGAGGAAAAGGTCACAAAACATAGCTTAAGAAACCCTGTTGCTAGACAATTGAAGGTGTCCATATCGATTCCAATGATACTAAATAACATATTTTTTGTGACGTAATTTTTGCAAGACAGAGGTATGGGTTAAATGAATGAGACTAGTTTGATTTAAATGCGTGTGGCGGTGTTATTACCTGCAACAGACATGCATTCAACAGGCGCTGTGGCTTAGTTGGTTAAAGCGCCTGTCTAGTAAACAGGAGATCCTGAGTTCGAATCTCAGCAGAGCCTTTTCAAGCAATTCATTGAACACATTGGTAAAAAAGGTCTTAGTGGAGGGAACTCTCCTTTTCTCAAACGATGGGTTTAGAGAATTAGGAGTGTCGAGAGGTGAGGAGGATGCAATTGAGATATTCCAATTTCACGGAAAAAGGGAACTTTTTGAATGAATTAAAATGTACCAACTGTCTAAAGTTCAACTGCTTCTTCAGTTTACTCATTTCGAGCGCTAAATGAAAAGAGTTCAGCCAGCTTGTACACGTCTCTGTCAGAGCATGAGTAGGCTCGACAATCAATCTCTGGTAGCTTGCCATGATCGTATAGTGGTTAGTACTCTGCGTTGTGGCCCCAGCAACCCCGGTCCTCAATCCGGGTCATGGCACAGCACTATCATTTCAAAAGGGTTGTATTTTGAATGAGTTGAAACTTACTTTGTGAGCTAAGAAACTCAGCAACTCTTCCATTTGACAAAGTCCCCCATCTCATGGTAGGTTAATTACTTACATTAACTGATTCATCTGCTGTTTCTTAGGTTTTTACCATTTTGAAGCTCGAGACCCAAATGAGAAATGTAGTTTCCCCGAAACGACCAAAATTATGAAGAAATAGTGTATGATTCTGAATGTTTACTCATATCTCGCGATCCACCTATCACATGTTAATAACCGCTTTGGGTCCCAAACCATAGTTTAAGAATCCATGTCAGAGGTTCTTGAGTTTATTCATGTCGAGACCCAAATGAAAAATGTACTGTCCTCGAATGACCGAAGTTAAAAGAAAAAATAGTATGTGACTACAAATGTTTACTGATATCTCGCTGCCCACCTCACACATACTCAGGCCGACTTTGGGTCCCAAAACATAGCTTAAGAAACCCTGTTGCTAGACAATTGAAGGTGTTCATATCGATTCCAATATTATTAAATTACATCTGTTTTGTGACGTGATTTTGCAAGACAGAGATATGGGTTAAATTAATTTTTCTGGTTTGATTTAAATACGTGTGTCGGTGTTCTTACCTAAAACAGACATGACATCTATGGGCGCTGTGGCTTAGTTGGTTAAAGCGCCTGTCTTGTAAACAGGAGATCCTGAGTTCAAATCTCAGCAGAGCCATTTCAAGCAATTCATTGAACACATTGGAGGAAAAGGTCACAAAACATAGCTTAAGAAACCCTGTTGCTAGACAATTGAAGGTGTCCATATCGATTCCAATGTTACTAAATAACATATTTTTGCAAGACAGAGGTATGGGTTAAATGAATGAGACTAGTTTGATTTAAATGCGTGTGGCGGTGTTATTACCTGCAACAGACATGCATTCAACAGGCTCTGTGGCTTAGTTGGTTAAAGCGCCTGTCTTGTAAACAGGAGATCCTGAGTTCGAATCTCAGCAGAGCCTTTTCAAGCAATTCATTGAACACATTGGTAAAAAAGGTCTTAGTGGAGGGAACTCTCCTTTTCTCAAACGATGGGTTTAGAGAATTAGGAGTGTCGAGAGGTGAGGAGGATGCAATTGAGATATTCCAATTTCACGGAAAAAGGGAACTTTTTGAATGAATTAAAATGTACCAACTGTCTAAAGTTCAACTGCTTCTTCAGTTTACTCATTTCGAGCGCTAAATGAAAAGAGTTCAGCCAGCTTGTACACGTCTCTGTCAGAGCATGAGTAGGCTCTACAATCAATCTCTGGTAGCTTGCCATGATCGTATAGTGGTTAGTACTCTGCGTTGTGGCCCCAGCAACCCCGGTCCTCAATCCGGGTCATGGCACAGCACTATCATTTCAAAAGGGTTGTATTTTGAATGAGTTGAAACTTACTTTGTGAGCTAAGAAACTCAGCAACTCTTCCATTTGACAAAGTCCCCCATCTCATGGTAGGTTAATTACTTACATTAACTGATTCATCTGCTGTTTCTTAGGTTTTTACCATTTTGAAGCTCGAGACCCAAATGAGAAATGTAGTTTCCCCGAAACGACCAAAATTATGAAGAAATAGTGTATGATTCTGAATGTTTACTCATATCTCGCGATCCACCTATCACATGTTAATAACCGCTTTGGGTCCCAAACCATAGTTTAAGAATCCATGTCAGAGGTTCTTGAGTTTATTCATGTCGAGACCCAAATGAAAAATGTACTGTCCTCAAATGACCGAAGTTAAAAGAAAAAATAGTATGTGACTACAAATGTTTACTGATATCTCGCTGCCCACCTCACACATACTCAGGCCGACTTTGGGTCCCAAAACATAGCTTAAGAAACCCTGTTGCTAGACAATTGAAGGTGTTCATATCGATTCCAATATTATTAAATTACATCTGTTTTGTGACGTGATTTTGCAAGACAGAGATAAGGGTTAAATTAATTTTTCTGGTTTGATTTAAATACGTGTGTCGGTGTTCTTACCTAAAACAGATTTGACATCTATGGGCGCTGTGGCTTAGTTGGTTAAAGCGCCTGTCTTGTAAACAGGAGATCCTGAGTTCAAATCTCAGCAGAGCCTTTTCAAGCAATTCATTGAACAAATTGGAGGAAAAGGTCACAAAACATAGCTTAAGAAACGCTGTTGCTAGACAATTGAAGGTGTCCATATCGATTCCAATGATACTAAATAACATATTTTTTGTGACGTGATTTTTGCAAGACAGAGATATGGGTTAAATGAATGAGACTAGTTTGATTTAAATGCGTGTGGCGGTGTTATTACCTGCAACAGACATGCAATCTATGGGCGCTGTGGCTTAGTTGGTTAAAGCGCCTGTCTAGTAAACAGGAGATCCTGAGTTCGAATCTCAGCAGAGCCTTTTCAAGCAATTCATTGAACACATTGGTAAAAAAGGTCTTAGTGGAGGGAACTCTCCTTTTCTCAAACGATGGGTTTAGAGAATTAGGAGTGTCGAGAGGTGAGGAGGATGCAATTGAGATATTCCAATTTCACGGAAAAAGGGAACTTTTTGAATGAATTAAAATGTACCAACTGTCTAAAGTTCAACTGCTTCTTCAGTTTACTCATTTCGAGCGCTAAATGAAAAGAGTTCAGCCAGCTTGTACACGTCTCTGTCAGAGCATGAGTAGGCTCTACAATCAATCTCTGGTAGCTTGCCATGATCGTATAGTGGTTAGTACTCTGCGTTGTGGCCCCAGCAACCCCGGTCCTCAATCCGGGTCATGGCACAGCACTATCATTTCAAAAGGGTTGTATTTTGAATGAGTTGAAACTTACTTTGTGAGCTAAGAAACTCAGCAACTCTTCCATTTGACAAAGTCCCCCATCTCATGGTAGGTTAATTACTTACATTAACTGATTCATCTGCTGTTTCTTAGGTTTTTACCATTTTGAAGCTCGAGACCCAAATGAGAAATGTAGTTTCCCCGAAACGACCAAAATTATGAAGAAATAGTGTATGATTCTGAATGTTTACTCATATCTCGCGATCCACCTATCACATGTTAATAACCGCTTTGGGTCCCAAACCATAGTTTAAGAATCCATGTCAGAGGTTCTTGAGTTTATTCATGTCGAGACCCAAATGAAAAATGTACTGTCCTCAAATGACCGAAGTTAAAAGAAAAAATAGTATGTGACTACAAATGTTTACTGATATCTCGCTGCCCACCTCACACATACTCAGGCCGACTTTGGGTCCCAAAACATAGCTTAAGAAACCCTGTTGCTAGACAATTGAAGGTGTTCATATCGATTCCAATATTATTAAATTACATCTGTTTTGTGACGTGATTTTGCAAGACAGAGATAAGGGTTAAATTAATTTTTCTGGTTTGATTTAAATACGTGTGTCGGTGTTCTTACCTAAAACAGACATGACATCTATAGGCGCTGTGGCTTAGTTGGTTAAAGCGCCTGTCTTGTAAACAGGAGATCCTGAGTTCAAATCTCAGCAGAGCCTTTTCAAGCAATTCATTGAACAAATTGGAGGAAAAGATCACAAAACATAGCTTAAGAAACGCTGTTGCTAGACAATTGAAGGTGTCCATATCGATTCCAATGTTACTAAATAACATATTTTTGCAAGACAGAGGTATGGGTTAAATGAATGAGACTAGTTTGATTTAAATGCGTGTGGCGGTGTTATTACCTGCAACAGACATGACATCAACAGGCGCTGTGGCTTAGTTGGTTAAAGCGCCTGTCTAGTAAACAGGAGATCCTGAGTTCGAATCTCAGCAGAGCCTTTTCAAAGCAATTCATTGAACACATTGGTAAAAAAGGTCTTAGTGGAGGGAACTCTCCTTTTCTCAAACGATGGGTTTAGAGAATTAGGAGTGTCGAGAGGTGAGGAGGATGCAATTGAGATATTCCAATTTCACGGAAAAAGGGAACTTTTTGAATGAATTAAAATGTACCAACTGTCTAAAGTTCAACTGCTTCTTCAGTTTACTCATTTCGAGCGCTAAATGAAAAGAGTTCAGCCAGCTTGTACACGTCTCTGTCAGAGCATGAGTAGGCTCTACAATCAATCTCTGGTAGCTTGCCATGATCGTATAGTGGTTAGTACTCTGCGTTGTGGCCCCAGCAACCCCGGTCCTCAATCCGGGTCATGGCACAGCACTATCATTTCAAAAGGGTTGTATTTTGAATGAGTTGAAACTTACTTTGTGAGCTAAGAAACTCAGCAACTCTTCCATTTGACAAAGTCCCCCATCTCATGGTAGGTTAATTACTTACATTAACTGATTCATCTGCTGTTTCTTAGGTTTTTACCATTTTGAAGCTCGAGACCCAAATGAGAAATGTAGTTTCCCCGAAACGACCAAAATTATGAAGAAATAGTGTATGATTCTGAATGTTTACTCATATCTCGCGATCCACCTATCACATGTTAATAACCGCTTTGGGTCCCAAACCATAGTTTAAGAATCCATGTCAGAGGTTCTTGAGTTTATTCATGTCGAGACCCAAATGAAAAATGTACTGTCCTCGAATGACCGAAGTTAAAAGAAAAAATAGTATGTGACTACAAATGTTTACTGATATCTCGCTGCCCACCTCACACATACTCAGGCCGACTTTGGGTCCCAAAACATAGCTTAAGAAACCCTGTTGCTAGACAATTGAAGGTGTTCATATCGATTCCAATATTATTAAATTACATCTGTTTTGTGACGTGATTTTGCAAGACAGAGATAAGGGTTAAATTAATTTTTCTGGTTTGATTTAAATACGTGTGTCGGTGTTCTTACCTGCAACAGACATGACATCTATGGGCGCTGTGGCTTAGTTGGTTAAAGCGCCTGTCTTGTAAACAGGAGATCCTGAGTTCAAATCTCAGCAGAGCCATTTCAAGCAATTCATTGAACACATTGGAGGAAAAGGTCACAAAACATAGCTTAAGAAACCCTGTTGCTAGACAATTGAAGGTGTCCATATCGATTCCAATGTTACTAAATATCTGTTTTGTGACATATTTTTGCAAGACAGAGATATGGGTTAAATTAATTTTTCTGGTTTGATTTAAATAACGTGTGTCGGTGTTCTTACCTTCAACAGACATGACATCTATGGGCTCTGTGGCTTAGTTGGTTAAAGCGCCTGTCTAGTAAACAGGAGATCCTGAGTTCGAATCTCAGCAGAGCCTTTTCAAGCAATTCATTGAACACATTGGTAAAAAAGGTCTTAGTGGAGGGAACTCTCCTTTTCTCAAACGATGGGTTTAGAGAATTAGGAGTGTCGAGAGGTGAGGAGGATGCAATTGAGATATTCCAATTTCACGGAAAAAGGGAACTTTTTGAATGAATTAAAATGTACCAACTGTCTAAAGTTCAACTGCTTCTTCAGTTTACTCATTTCGAGCGCTAAATGAAAAGAGTTCAGCCAGCTTGTACACGTCTCTGTCAGAGCATGAGTAGGCTCTACAATCAATCTCTGGTAGCTTGCCATGATCGTATAGTGGTTAGTACTCTGCGTTGTGGCCCCAGCAACCCCGGTCCTCAATCCGGGTCATGGCACAGCACTATCATTTCAAAAGGGTTGTATTTTGAATGAGTTGAAACTTACTTTGTGAGCTAAGAAACTCAGCAACTCTTCCATTTGACAAAGTCCCCCATCTCATGGTAGGTTAATTACTTACATTAACTGATTCATCTGCTGTTTCTTAGGTTTTTACCATTTTGAAGCTCGAGACCCAAATGAGAAATGTAGTTTCCCCGAAACGACCAAAATTATGAAGAAATAGTGTATGATTCTGAATGTTTACTCATATCTCGCGATCCACCTATCACATGTTAATAACCGCTTTGGGTCCCAAACCATAGTTTAAGAATCCATGTCAGAGGTTCTTGAGTTTATTCATGTCGAGACCCAAATGAAAAATGTACTGTCCTCGAATGACCGAAGTTAAAAGAAAAAATAGTATGTGACTACAAATGTTTACTGATATCTCGCTGCCCACCTCACACATACTCAGGCCGACTTTGGGTCCCAAAACATAGCTTAAGAAACCCTGTTGCTAGACAATTGAAGGTGTTCATATCGATTCCAATATTATTAAATTACATCTGTTTTGTGACGTGATTTTGCAAGACAGAGATAAGGGTTAAATTAATTTTTCTGGTTTGATTTAAATACGTGTGTCGGTGTTCTTACCTAAAACAGATGTGACATCTATAGGCGCTGTGGCTTAGTTGGTTAAAGCGCCTGTCTTGTAAACAGGAGATCCTGAGTTCAAATCTCAGCAGAGCCATTTCAAGCAATTCATTGAACAAATTGGAGGAAAAGATCACAAAACATAGCTTAAGAAACGCTGTTGCTAGACAATTGAAGGTGTCCATATCGATTCCAATGTTACTAAATAACATATTTTTGCAAGACAGAGATATGGGTTAAATGAATGAGACTAGTTTGATTTAAATGCGTGTGGCGGTGTTATTACCTGCAACAGACATGCATTCAACAGGCTCTGTGGCTTAGTTGGTTAAAGCGCCTGTCTAGTAAACAGGAGATCCTGAGTTCGAATCTCAGCAGAGCCTTTTCAAGCAATTCATTGAACACATTGGTAAAAAAGGTCTTAGTGGAGGGAACTCTCCTTTTCTCAAACGATGGGTTTAGAGAATTAGGAGTGTCGAGAGGTGAGGAGGATGCAATTGAGATATTCCAATTTCACGGAAAAAGGGAACTTTTTGAATGAATTAAAATGTACCAACTGTCTAAAGTTCAACTGCTTCTTCAGTTTACTCATTTCGAGCGCTAAATGAAAAGAGTTCAGCCAGCTTGTACACGTCTCTGTCAGAGCATGAGTAGGCTCTACAATCAATCTCTGGTAGCTTGCCATGATCGTATAGTGGTTAGTACTCTGCGTTGTGGCCCCAGCAACCCCGGTCCTCAATCCGGGTCATGGCACAGCACTATCATTTCAAAAGGGTTGTATTTTGAATGAGTTGAAACTTACTTTGTGAGCTAAGAAACTCAGCAACTCTTCCATTTGACAAAGTCCCCCATCTCATGGTAGGTTAATTACTTACATTAACTGATTCATCTGCTGTTTCTTAGGTTTTTACCATTTTGAAGCTCGAGACCCAAATGAGAAATGTAGTTTCCCCGAAACGACCAAAATTATGAAGAAATAGTGTATGATTCTGAATGTTTACTCATATCTCGCGATCCACCTATCACATGTTAATAACCGCTTTGGGTCCCAAACCATAGTTTAAGAATCCATGTCAGAGGTTCTTGAGTTTATTCATGTCGAGACCCAAATGAAAAATGTACTGTCCTCGAATGACCGAAGTTAAAAGAAAAAATAGTATGTGACTACAAATGTTTACTGATATCTCGCTGCCCACCTCACACATACTCAGGCCGACTTTGGGTCCCAAAACATAGCTTAAGAAACCCTGTTGCTAGACAATTGAAGGTGTTCATATCGATTCCAATATTATTAAATTACATCTGTTTTGTGACGTGATTTTGCAAGACAGAGATATGGGTTAAATTAATTATTCTGGTTTGATTTAAATACGTGTGTCGGTGTTCTTACCTGCAACAGATGTGACATCTATAGGCGCTGTGGCTTAGTTGGTTAAAGCGCCTGTCTTGTAAACAGGAGATCCTGAGTTCAAATCTCAGCAGAGCCATTTCAAGCAATTCATTGAACACATTGGAGGAAAAGGTCACAAAACATAGCTTAAGAAACCCTGTTGCTAGACAATTGAAGGTGTCCATATCGATTCCAATGTTACTAAATAACATATTTTTGCAAGACAGAGATATGGGTTAAATGAATGAGACTAGTTTGATTTAAATGCGTGTGGCGGTGTTATTACCTGCAACAGACATGCATTCAATGGGCGCTGTGGCTTAGTTGGTTAAAGCGCCTGTCTAGTAAACAGGAGATCCTGAGTTCGAATCTCAGCAGAGCCTTTTCAAACAATTCAATGAACACATTGGTAAAAAAGGTCTTAGTGGAGGGAACTCTCCTTTTCTCAAACGATGGGTTTAGAGAATTAGGAGTGTCGAGAGGTGAGGAGGATGCAATTGAGATATTCCAATTTCACGGAAAAAGGGAACTTTTTGAATGAATTAAAATGTACCAACTGTCTAAAGTTCAACTGCTTCTTCAGTTTACTCATTTCGAGCGCTAAATGAAAAGAGTTCAGCCAGCTTGTACACGTCTCTGTCAGAGCATGAGTAGGCTCTACAATCAATCTCTGGTAGCTTGCCATGATCGTATAGTGGTTAGTACTCTGCGTTGTGGCCCCAGCAACCCCGGTCCTCAATCCGGGTCATGGCACAGCACTATCATTTCAAAAGGGTTGTATTTTGAATGAGTTGAAACTTACTTTGTGAGCTAAGAAACTCAGCAACTCTTCCATTTGACAAAGTCCCCCATCTCATGGTAGGTTAATTACTTACATTAACTGATTCATCTGCTGTTTCTTAGGTTTTTACCATTTTGAAGCTCGAGACCCAAATGAGAAATGTAGTTTCCCCGAAACGACCAAAATTATGAAGAAATAGTGTATGATTCTGAATGTTTACTCATATCTCGCGATCCACCTATCACATGTTAATAACCGCTTTGGGTCCCAAACCATAGTTTAAGAATCCATGTCAGAGGTTCTTGAGTTTATTCATGCTCGAGACCCAAATGAAAAATGTACTGTCCTCGAATGACCGAAGTTAAAAGAAAAAATAGTATGTGACTACAAATGTTTACTGATATCTCGCTGCCCACCTCACACATACTCAGGCCGACTTTGGGTCCCAAAACATAGCTTAAGAAACCCTGTTGCTAGACAATTGAAGGTGTTCATATCGATTCCAATATTATTAAATTACATCTGTTTTGTGACGTGATTTTGCAAGACAGAGATAAGGGTTAAATTAATTTTTCTGGTTTGATTTAAATAACGTGTGTCGGTGTTCTTACCTTCAACAGACATGACATCTATGGGCGCTGTGGCTTAGTTGGTTAAAGCGCCTGTCTTGTAAACAGGAGATCCTGAGTTCAAATCTCAGCAGAGCCATTTCAAGCAATTCATTGAACAAATTGGAGGAAAAGATCACAAAACATAGCTAAAGAAACCCTGTTGCTAGACAATTGAAGGTGTCCATATCGATTCCAATGATACTAAATAACATATTTTTTGTGACGTGATTTTTGCAAGACAGAGATATGGGTTAAATGAATGAGACTGGTTTGATTTAAATGCGTGTGGCGGTGTTATTACCTGCAACAGACATGCATTCAACAGGCGCTGTGGCTTAGTTGGTTAAAGCGCCTGTCTAGTAAACAGGAGATCCTGAGTTCAAATCTCAGCAGAGCCTTTTCAAGCAATTCATTGAACACATTGGTAAAAAAGGTCTTAGTGGAGGGAACTCTCCTTTTCTCAAACGATGGGTTTAGAGAATTAGGAGTGTCGAGAGGTGAGGAGGATGCAATTGAGATATTCCAATTTCACGGAAAAAGGGAACTTTTTGAATGAATTAAAATGTACCAACTGTCTAAAGTTCAACTGCTTCTTCAGTTTACTCATTTCGAGCGCTAAATGAAAAGAGTTCAGCCAGCTTGTACACGTCTCTGTCAGAGCATGAGTAGGCTCGACAATCAATCTCTGGTAGCTTGCCATGATCGTATAGTGGTTAGTACTCTGCGTTGTGGCCCCAGCAACCCCGGTCCTCAATCCGGGTCATGGCACAGCACTATCATTTCAAAAGGGTTGTATTTTGAATGAGTTGAAACTTACTTTGTGAGCTAAGAAACTCAGCAACTCTTCCATTTGACAAAGTCCCCCATCTCATGGTAGGTTAATTACTTACATTAACTGATTCATCTGCTGTTTCTTAGGTTTTTACCATTTTGAAGCTCGAGACCCAAATGAGAAATGTAGTTTCCCCGAAACGACCAAAATTATGAAGAAATAGTGTATGATTCTGAATGTTTACTCATATCTCGCGATCCACCTATCACATGTTAATAACCGCTTTGGGTCCCAAACCATAGTTTAAGAATCCATGTCAGAGGTTCTTGAGTTTATTCATGTCGAGACCCAAATGAAAAATGTACTGTCCTCGAATGACCGAAGTTAAAAGAAAAAATAGTATGTGACTACAAATGTTTACTGATATCTCGCTGCCCACCTCACACATACTCAGGCCGACTTTGGGTCCCAAAACATAGCTTAAGAAACCCTGTTGCTAGACAATTGAAGGTGTTCATATCGATTCCAATATTATTAAATTACATCTGTTTTGTGACGTGATTTTGCAAGACAGAGATAAGGGTTAAATTAATTTTTCTGGTTTGATTTAAATACGTGTGTCGGTGTTCTTACCTAAAACAGATGTGACGTCTATAGGCGCTGTGGCTTAGTTGGTTAAAGCGCCTGTCTTGTAAACAGGAGATCCTGAGTTCAAATCTCAGCAGAGCCTTTTCAAGCAATTCATTGAACACATTGGAGGAAAAGGTCACAAAACATAGCTTAAGAAACCCTGTTGCTAGACAATTGAAGGTGTCCATATCGATTCCAATGTTACTAAATAACATATTCTTGCAAGACAGAGATATGGGTTAAATGAATGAGACTAGTTTGATTTAAATGCGTGTGGCGGTGTTATTACCTGCAACAGACATGCAATCAACAGGCTCTGTGGCTTAGTTGGTTAAAGCGCCTGTCTAGTAAACAGGAGATCCTGAGTTCGAATCTCAGCAGAGCCTTTTCAAGCAATTCATTGAACACATTGGTAAAAAAGGTCTTAGTGGAGGGAACTCTCCTTTTCTCAAACGATGGGTTTAGAGAATTAGGAGTGTCGAGAGGTGAGGAGGATGCAATTGAGATATTCCAATTTCACGGAAAAAGGGAACTTTTTGAATGAATTAAAATGTACCAACTGTCTAAAGTTCAACTGCTTCTTCAGTTTACTCATTTCGAGCGCTAAATGAAAAGAGTTCAGCCAGCTTGTACACGTCTCTGTCAGAGCATGAGTAGGCTCTACAATCAATCTCTGGTAGCTTGCCATGATCGTATAGTGGTTAGTACTCTGCGTTGTGGCCCCAGCAACCCCGGTCCTCAATCCGGGTCATGGCACAGCACTATCATTTCAAAAGGGTTGTATTTTGAATGAGTTGAAACTTACTTTGTGAGCTAAGAAACTCAGCAACTCTTCCATTTGACAAAGTCCCCCATCTCATGGTAGGTTAATTACTTACATTAACTGATTCATCTGCTGTTTCTTAGGTTTTTACCATTTTGAAGCTCGAGACCCAAATGAGAAATGTAGTTTCCCCGAAACGACCAAAATTATGAAGAAATAGTGTATGATTCTGAATGTTTACTCATATCTCGCGATCCACCTATCACATGTTAATAACCGCTTTGGGTCCCAAACCATAGTTTAAGAATCCATGTCAGAGGTTCTTGAGTTTATTCATGCTCGAGACCCAAATGAAAAATGTACTGTCCTCGAATGACCGAAGTTAAAAGAAAAAATAGTATGTGACTACAAATGTTTACTGATATCTCGCTGCCCACCTCACACATACTCAGGCCGACTTTGGGTCCCAAAACATAGCTTAAGAAACCCTGTTGCTAGACAATTGAAGGTGTTCATATCGATTCCAATATTATTAAATTACATCTGTTTTGTGACGTGATTTTGCAAGACAGAGATATGGGTTAAATTAATTTTTCTGGTTTGATTTAAATAACGTGTGTCGGTGTTCTTACCTTCAACAGACATGACATCTATGGGCGCTGTGGCTTAGTTGGTTAAAGCGCCTGTCTTGTAAACAGGAGATCCTGAGTTCAAATCTCAGCAGAGCCTTTTCAAGCAATTCATTGAACACATTGGAGGAAAAGGTCACAAAACATAGCTTAAGAAACCCTGTTGCTAGACAATTGAAGGTGTCCATATCGATTCCAATGATACTAAATAACATATTTTTTGTGACGTGATTTTTGCAAGACAGAGATATGGGTTAAATGAATGAGACTAGTTTGATTTAAATGCGTGTGGCGGTGTTATTACCTGCAACAGACATGCAATCTATGGGCGCTGTGGCTTAGTTGGTTAAAGCGCCTGTCTAGTAAACAGGAGATCCTGAGTTCAAATCTCAGCAGAGCCTTTTCAAACAATTCAATGAACACATTGGTAGAAAAGGTCTTAGTGGAGGGAACTCTACTTTTCTCAAACGATGGGTTTAGAGAATTAGGAGTGTCGAGAGGAGAGAAGACGTGAGGAGGATGCAATTGAGATATTCTAATTTCACGGAAAAAGGGAACTTTTTGAATGAATTAAAATGTACCAACTGTCTAAAGTTCAACTGCTTCTTCAGTTTACTCATTTCGAGCGCTAAATGAAAAGAGTTCAGCCAGCTTGTACACGTCTCTGTCAGAGCATGAGTAGGCTCGACAATCAATCTCTGGTAGCTTGCCATGATCGTATAGTGGTTAGTACTCTGCGTTGTGGCCCCAGCAACCCCGGTCCTCAATCCGGGTCATGGCACAGCACAATCATTTCAAAAGGGTTGTATTTTGAATGAGTTGAAACTTACTTTGTGAGCTAAGAAACTCAGCAACTCTTCCATTTGACAAAGTCCCCCATCTCATGGTAGGTTAATTACTTACATTAACTGATTCATCTGCTGTTTCTTAGGTTTTTACCATTTTGAAGCTCGAGACCCAAATGAGAAATGTAGTTTCCCCGAAACGACCAAAATTATGAAGAAATAGTGTATGATTCTGAATGTTTACTCATATCTCGCGATCCACCTATCACATGTTAATAACCGCTTTGGGTCCCAAACCATAGTTTAAGAATCCATGTCAGAGGTTCTTGAGTTTATTCATGCTCGAGACCCAAATGAAAAATGTACTGTCCTCGAATGACCGAAGTTAAAAGAAAAAATAGTATGTGACTACAAATGTTTACTGATATCTCGCTGCCCACCTCACACATACTCAGGCCGACTTTGGGTCCCAAAACATAGCTTAAGAAACCCTGTTGCTAGACAATTGAAGGTGTTCATATCGATTCCAATATTATTAAATTACATCTGTTTTGTGACGTGATTTTGCAAGACAGAGATATGGGTTAAATTAATTTTTCTGGTTTGATTTAAATAACGTGTGTCGGTGTTCTTACCTTCAACAGACATGACATCTATAGGCGCTGTGGCTTAGTTGGTTAAAGCGCCTGTCTTGTAAACAGGAGATCCTGAGTTCAAATCTCAGCAGAGCCTTTTCAAGCAATTCATTGAACAAATTGGAGGAAAAGGTCACAAAACATAGCTTAAGAAACGCTGTTGCTAGACAATTGAAGGTGTCCATATCGATTCCAATGATACTAAATAACATATTTTTTGTGACGTGATTTTTGCAAGACAGAGATATGGGTTAAATGAATGAGACTAGTTTGATTTAAATGCGTGTGGCGGTGTTATTACCTGCAACAGACATGCAATCTATGGGCGCTGTGGCTTAGTTGGTTAAAGCGCCTGTCTAGTAAACAGGAGATCCTGAGTTCGAATCTCAGCAGAGCCTTTTCAAACAATTCAATGAACACATTGGTAAAAAAGGTCTTAGTGGAGGGAACTCTCCTTTTCTCAAACGATGGGTTTAGAGAATTAGGAGTGTCGAGAGGTGAGGAGGATGCAATTGAGATATTCTAATTTCACAGAAAAAGGGAACTTTTTGAATGAATTAAAATGTACCAACTGTCTAAAGTTCAACTGCTTCTTCAGTTTACTCATTTCGAGCGCTAAATGAAAAGAGTTCAGCCAGCTTGTACACGTCTCTGTCAGAGCATGAGTAGGCTCGACAATCAATCTCTGGTAGCTTGCCATGATCGTATAGTGGTTAGTACTCTGCGTTGTGGCCCCAGCAACCCCGGTCCTCAATCCGGGTCATGGCACAGCACTATCATTTCAAAAGGGTTGTATTTTGAATGAGTTGAAACTTACTTTGTGAGCTAAGAAACTCAGCAACTCTTCCATTTGACAAAGTCCCCCATCTCATGGTAGGTTAATTACTTACATTAACTGATTCATCTGCTGTTTCTTAGGTTTTTACCATTTTGAAGCTCGAGACCCAAATGAGAAATGTAGTTTCCCCGAAACGACCAAAATTATGAAGAAATAGTGTATGATTCTGAATGTTTACTCATATCTCGCGATCCACCTATCACATGTTAATAACCGCTTTGGGTCCCAAACCATAGTTTAAGAATCCATGTCAGAGGTTCTTGAGTTTATTCAGCTCGAGACCCAAATGAAAAATGTACTGTCCTCGAATGACCGAAGTTAAAAGAAAAAATAGTATGTGACTACAAATGTTTACTGATATCTCGCTGCCCACCTCACACATACTCAGGCCGACTTTGGGTCCCAAAACATAGCTTAAGAAACCCTGTTGCTAGACAATTGAAGGTGTTCATATCGATTCCAATATTATTAAATTACATCTGTTTTGTGACGTGATTTTGCAAGACAGAGATATGGGTTAAATTAATTTTTCTGGTTTGATTTAAATACGTGTGTCGGTGTTCTTACCTAAAACAGATGTGACATCTATAGGCGCTGTGGCTTAGTTGGTTAAAGCGCCTGTCTTGTAAACAGGAGATCCTGAGTTCAAATCTCAGCAGAGCCTTTTCAAGCAATTCATTGAACAAATTGGAGGAAAAGGTCACAAAACATAGCTTAAGAAACGCTGTTGCTAGACAATTGAAGGTGTCCATATCGATTCCAATGTTACTAAATAACATATTTTTTGTGACGTGATTTTTGCAAGACAGAGATATGGGTTAAATGAATGAGACTAGTTTGATTTAAATGCGTGTGGCGGTGTTATTACCTGCAACAGACATGCAACTATTGGGCGCTGTGGCTTAGTTGGTTAAAGCGCCTGTCTAGTAAACAGGAGATCCTGAGTTCGAATCTCAGCAGAGCCTTTTCAAACAATTCAATGAACACATTGGTAGAAAAGGTCTTAGTGGAGGGAACTCTCCTTTTCTCAAACGATGGGTTTAGAGAATTAGGAGTGTCGAGAGGTGAGGAGGATGCAATTGAGATATTCCAATTTCACGGAAAAAGGGAACTTTTTGAATGAATTAAAATGTACCAACTGTCTAAAGTTCAACTGCTTCTTCAGTTTACTCATTTCGAGCGCTAAATGAAAAGAGTTCAGCCAGCTTGTACACGTCTCTGTCAGAGCATGAGTAGGCTCTACAATCAATCTCTGGTAGCTTGCCATGATCGTATAGTGGTTAGTGCTCTGCGTTGTGGCCCCAGCAACCCCGGTCCTCAATCCGGGTCATGGCACAGCACTATCATTTCAAAAGGGTTGTATTTTGAATGAGTTGAAACTTACTTTGTGAGCTAAGAAACTCAGCAACTCTTCCATTTGACAAAGTCCCCCATCTCATGGTAGGTTAATTACTTACATTAACTGATTCATCTGCTGTTTCTTAGGTTTTTACCATTTTGAAGCTCGAGACCCAAATGAGAAATGTAGTTTCCCCGAAACGACCAAAATTATGAAGAAATAGTGTATGATTCTGAATGTTTACTCATATCTCGCGATCCACCTATCACATGTTAATAACCGCTTTGGGTCCCAAACCATAGTTTAAGAATCCATGTCAGAGGTTCTTGAGTTTATTCAGCTCGAGACCCAAATGAAAAATGTACTGTCCTCGAATGACCGAAGTTAAAAGAAAAAATAGTATGTGACTACAAATGTTTACTGATATCTCGCTGCCCACCTCACACATACTCAGGCCGACTTTGGGTCCCAAAACATAGCTTAAGAAACCCTGTTGCTAGACAATTGAAGGTGTTCATATCGATTCCAATATTATTAAATTACATCTGTTTTGTGACGTGATTTTGCAAGACAGAGATATGGGTTAAATTAATTTTTCTGGTTTGATTTAAATACGTGTGTCGGTGTTCTTACCTAAAACAGATGTGACATCTATAGGCGCTGTGGCTTAGTTGGTTAAAGCGCCTGTCTTGTAAACAGGAGATCCTGAGTTCAAATCTCAGCAGAGCCTTTTCAAGCAATTCATTGAACACATTGAAGGAAAAGGTCACAAAACATAGCTTAAGAAACCCTGTTACTAGACAATTGAAGGTGTCCATATCGATTCCAATGATACTAAATAACATATTTTTTGTGACGTGATTTTTGCAAGACAGAGATATGGGTTAAATGAATGAGACTAGTTTGATTTAAATGCGTGTGGCGGTGTTATTACCTGCAACAGACATGAAACTATTGGGCGCTGTGGCTTAGTTGGTTAAAGCGCCTGTCTTGTAAACAGGAGATCCTGAGTTCAAATCTCAGCAGAGCCTTTTCAAACAATTCATTGAACACATTGGTGGAAAAGGTCTTAGTGGAGGGAACTCTACTTTTCTCAACCGATGGGTTTAGAGAATTAGGAGTGTCGAGAGGAGAGAAGATGTGAGGATTTCCAGAAGCTCTTTTCGGTATTAAGAGACAGTAGCAGCAACATTATGTACAAAAAAAAGTTACAAAAAATGGAGAGAAAAAAAGAACAAAATAACACGGTTGATTAAGAACCCGTGAAACGACAGCCATCCTCTCCGACGTCATCTTAAAGAATATTTTTCTATATTATAATATATTAATACATACCTGTGAATATTGCAGCCTGTGTGCTAAAGAATATTGTTCTATATTAACTCAATTATATTTTTATTCTTTCAGATTTTTAAAAGCAGCAACTTTGTTTGGAGAGGTGAGTTTCAGCACCATAAACACCTCATATTCTGATGAGAATCTATTACATTCATACTCATCATTGCAGGGCAGGATATTATATTCTGATGAGCATCTATTACATTAATACTCATCATTACAGGGCAGGATGTTATATTCTGATGTAGAATCTATTACATTCATACTCATCACAGGGCAGGATATTATATTCTGATGTAGAATCTATTACATTCATACTCATCATTATAGGGCAGGTTATTATATTCTGATGTAGAATCTATTACATTCATACTCATCATTATAGGGCAGGTTATCATATTCTGATGTAGAATCTATAACATTCATACTCATCATTATAGGGCAGGTTATCATATTCTGATGTAGCATCTATTACATTCATACTCATCATTACAGGTCAGGTTATCATATTCTGATGTAGCATCTATAACATTAATACTCATCATTTTAGGGCAGGTTATTGTAGTATCTGTGATCTACATCTGTTTATATTAGTTACTATGCTGTTACTAAGCAGTAATGTATTACGGCAGTGTTACGTTACTACACCTAATGGGAAATGCAGTAATGTGCCGGGGGCTGTAGAGCACGAGAGGTTTTGACTAAACGAGACTAACTGTGCTCCCGTCTTCTGCCTGGTCATTTCTCCACAACACAAATATTACAGTGGGGACGAGGTGATTAAGCTTCTTAAACAGACATTGCTTGAAGGGAAGAATGTTGCGTGAGTAATGAAACTCAAAATAATTATGTAAATCGTCAGTTATCTTTTATTTATTTTTTCCCAATAGAAAAGGTTAAGCACTTCTAGCAGGTACAGTGTTCAGGAGCTGCCAAGTAGCAAGCCTATTGGAGTCCAGAATAGCGACACTGCTCTCTGGTGGTTAAATAAAAAAACTGTCATTGAACCCATTGAAATTAGGCGATCTCAGTGGAGAAAGATTGTAAAAAAAATATATATATATTTAAAAAAGGAAGAAGAAACGTAACATTAGTACAAAAGAGTGCAGTGAATTAAGTAATTTCAGAAACTTCTGAAATGAAGAAAGTGAAGAATTAGATAAAAATTCAGAAAGTTAAGGAATAAGGAAACTGAACAATTAACTGTGAAAATGGCAAACATTGGTCGAGTACCAGTTTGAGGCTACAAAAGAGGATTTTGATTCATATTTAGAGCGTTTTGAGCGTTGGCTGACTGCAAATGAAATCAAAGATGAAAAGAAAGCAGTCGTATTTCTCAGTGTTTTGGGTCCAACTGAGTATGGATTGCTGAAAGGTCTCATTGAACCAATAAAAGCAGTGGAGTTGACCTATGCAGAACTGACTGAAACTCATTCAAGGTATTTCAAGCCTAAGCCAATTCTCATTGCAGAACGTTTCAGATTTTACCAACGTCACCAGAGTCAAGGGGAAACCGTGGCTGACTAAATCCTTGCACGATTTACATTTAAGTCATTTAGCTGACGCTCTTATCCAGAGCGACTTACAAATTGGAAAGTTCATACATATTCATCCTGGTCCCCCCGTGGGGAATGAACCCACAACCCTGGCGTTGCAAGCGCCAAGCTCTACCAACTGAGCCACACATTTCTTGAT
The DNA here is from genome assembly GCF_045679555.1 of Salvelinus alpinus. Classification (NCBI taxonomy): domain Eukaryota; kingdom Metazoa; phylum Chordata; class Actinopteri; order Salmoniformes; family Salmonidae; genus Salvelinus; species Salvelinus alpinus. Next base: position 46,883,867 of record NC_092102.1, on the reverse strand, counting down.
GATGCTCTTCAAGACAAGTTTGTATGTGGTCTCACAAGTGAAGCATATCACAGAAGGCTTCTGTCAGAGAAGGACCTTACCTTTAATTAATTCACTTCTTTCTTATACCATTTTAAAGGTAATCTTGTTGTTAATCCCACCAAAGTGTCCGATTTCAAATAGGCTTTTCAGCGAAAGCAACACAAACGATTATGTTAGGTCACCGCAAAATCATAGACAAACACAGTCATTTTTCCAGCCAAAGACAGGAGTCACAAAAAGCAGAAATAGAGATAAAATTAATCACTAACCTTTGATGATCTTCATCAGATGACACTCATAGGACTTCATGTAACACAATACATATATGTTTTGTTCGATAAAGTTAATATTTATATCCAAAAACCTCAGTTTACATTGGCGCCATGTTCAGAAATGCCTCCAAAATATCCGGAGAAATTGCAGAGCCACGTCAAATAACATAAATACTCATCATAAACTTTGATGAAAGATACATGTTTTACATAGAATTAAAGATACACTTGGTCTTAATGCAACCGCTGTGTCAGATTTCAAAAAGCTTTACGGCAAAACACAATATTCAATCATCTGAAAACAGCGTTCAGCCACAAAAGCAAGCCATACAGTTACCCGCCAAATTGTGCAGTCAACAAAACTCTTAAAAAGCATTATAAATCTTCACTTACCTTTGCTGATATTCCTCGGAATGCACTCCCAGGACTCCCACTTCCACAAGAAATGTTTGTTTTGATCGGTAATGTCCATCATTTATGTCCAAATAGCTATTTTTGTTAGCGTGTTTGGTAAACAAATCCAACGTCAGGAAGCGCGTTCACTAAAAGTTGACGAAATGTCCAAAAGTTCCATAACAGTCAGTAGAAACATGCCAAACGATGTATTGAATCAATCTTTAGAATGTTATTAACATAAATCTTGAATAACGTTCCAACCGGAGAATGACATTGACTTCAGATGAGCGATGGAACAGAGCTCCCTCTCATGTGAACGTGCATGGTCAGAGCATGGTCAGGTCATGGCAGACCTGACTAATTCCCCTCTCATTCGTCCCCCCCTTCACAGTAGAGGCATCAGACAAGATTCTACAGACTGTTGACATCTAGTGGAAGCTGTAGGAAGTGCAAACTCATCCATATCTCGCTGTGAATTCAATAGGATCTTGGTTGAAAATCGACCAGCCTCAGAATTCCCACTTCCTGTTTGGATTTTTTCTCAGGTTTTTGCCTGCCATATGAGTTCTGTTATACTCACATACATCATTAAAACAGTTTTAGAAACTTCAGAGTGTTTTCTATCCAATATGAATAATAATATGCATATATTAGCAACTGGGACTGAGGAGCAGGCAGTTTACTATGGGCACCTCTGTGCACCTTTCATCCAAGCTACTCAATACTGCCCCTGCAGCCCTAAGAAGTTTAAGAAAGCCTGTGATATCGTACTTGGACTTGAGCTTGCCTATAGGGATACTATTGAGCTATCAGGACATGCAGAACGTCAGAAAGGTGTTCACAAGATCAGTGATGCACGTGGTGAAAAAGGCTCACAAAAGTCACACTTTTCTCAGTCCCGTCCTCAAGGTCACACAAGAACAAAGCAGCCCACATCTCAAAGGTCTAAGCCAAGTTGCTACAGATGTGGGGGAGATAATCATCAGTACAGTGAATGTCGATTCCAAAATGAAAAGTGACACAATTGTGGAAAGGTTGTACATATACAGAGTGTGTAAAGCTCCAAAACGCACGGAAAGAGCGCACAAAGTGTCAGACGCAGCACAAGAAGAGGAAGGTACAACTGAAACAGTATCGGAACTCTTCACAGTGAAACACTTCGATAGAAAGGGATTTTCGTAGTATATTAGGATTGCATTTTCATTAACCCTAACCTTTTTCCCAACCTTAACCAGTCTCCTAACCATGGTTTAGCTGTGTTTTGAATAGATTACACAATCTGGATTTGAGCTAACGCTCGATCGTCTCGTTCTCGACAGCGTGCACCCGTGCTGAAATCTACACCCACCATGACGTATAGAAATTTATTGAAGTGTCCTAAAACTACACAACCCTGCGGAAAACCACAGTCAACTGGCTGCCACAGGGATCGCTAGTGCTCTGCCATGCCTTATTCACCTGGCGGTGCTCAGCCAATGAATGCCCCTCCCACAGGAAACTCCCAGCCATGGCAAGGAGTTGATTCAAACCCAGTCCAAAGGGCTCCCCCTGCACTTCAGGAAACCGCCTTAGCTGGATGCGCCACCCGAGAACCCCTGCTTTTAACTTTTAATTGTATGTTGTATTGTCCCTGCCTGCAAAAAAAGTTTCACCTTGGGATAGTAAAGATGGGCTTGAACTTGATTCTAGGCTATGAAACATACTGTATATTTGAAATATATATTTTGAAAAAAGACTGAAATCCTTAATTCTTTGTGTGTTTTATTATTTTGTATTAGTGCGTGTGAATGACCTGTAATTTTAGGTCATGGCATTATAAAGCAGATTACCTGAGTAAAAAAACAAAGAAAAATGTAACGTTGAAATAAGTGCCTATTATAGCGCACATAGTGGAACAAAAGTAGAAATGATCAATACGACAGCAACAGATATAACTCCCTGTCTGTTTGACAGGAGAAAAGACAGAACACGAGAACTTTGGATTGGAGGCAACTCTAAACACTAATTACACAAGTAAACACTCCCATGTGCTCTCTCTGTCATCCACAGGCTTTCATCCCTCTCTTCACACATAAAGAACAAGCGCACCATCCCTTGTTGCCAATCAAGTCGGGGCTGTCGGAGATGCTGAAGAAAAGGCAGAGAGTGTTACGTTGAGTTAATGAGGCTTGAGTAGGAAAACACCGGCGTGTTTTCAAGTCGAACGAAGATGATTCGGTGGTGACAGTCTATGCGTGCAGAAAAAGCTTCCTAGCTGTTTCTGTCTGGTTGAATATCCACCACACAGAGACACATTATGGAAAGAGAAGAATAGAGAAGAATAGAGAAACACATAACATAGGCTAGAGCATAATAAATGTTTCCTCATTGCACACATGTACGACGTATACACAACAGATTTCCATAAAAAGTAAAAGAGTAGGCATCTTCATTTAAAATCTTAGTGCAAGTAACAGTAGCTAAAAGTATGAATAATAATAATACACATCACAATAACATCTCCTCTTTCAACATTCTCACAACCATCTCTACCACAAAACAGAGCAGAAATATAAATGTCCATTATTTTCTTCCAAACCAACATATTCTTCCCTTTTCTCGAAATCTGATACTTTATCCTTGAACAAACCTAAAGGCAAAATACTGTACACACCAAAACTCCCACAATGCATCTACATTTCACCACAGTCACAGAACACATTCAGTACTAACATCCTTAATTTTGGTCTTCATGGTTTCCATCTTTCTTCACATGTTCCCATTGTTCTAGACAGATGTTCAATCTTTCTATGGGTAGATACTGTAACCTAGGTGACCCAGGTGTAGGATTCAGTCCTGTGCAGTAGGAGTTATGGGTGAGGGGTCAGTTGACCCAGGCATAGGGGTAGAAGCCGTTCTTCTCCCACAGTTGGCAGCGCTCAGCAGAGTAATCATGGACCACAGAGAGGGTATGGTTCAGGAGAGCAGTGGCTGCTGGGTACTCTGGCCACTGCTCCGGCATCTTACCTGCAATAGAGGAGGAGACAGGGATGGAAAGAACAGAAGAAGAGATGAGGGATGGAGAGAACAGAAAGAGAGATGAGGGATAGAGAGAACAGAAGAGAGGAGAGGGATAGAGAGATGAGGAAAGTTATGTGGTAAATGTCTAATTCCAATGGTCTGAGCTGAATGAACACTGAGTTCAACCAATCTAGGAGAGGTGTTTGTGTTCCAGCCCCTGCCCCTCTCTCACCCTCCTTAGCGAAGTGGACGAGGTGCTCTGTGAGGAGCTTCTGGAAGGCAGTGTCCTGGGCGGAGAGCGTTCCCCCCAACAGCTTCTCTAGACCCCCGAAGAAGGCGAAAGAGTCCAGGCCGTGGAAAGAGAACCGGCTGGGGAACGACCACAGACCCTCCGAGGAGATGACGGCACGAGATGGAGTGTGTGTCACCACGTACCGATACACAGGACTGTGGAGGGCCGCTGGGAACACACACACACACACACAAAACAAACACACAAAACAAACACACGCACACACACAAGCAGTTCAAAACTCACTACTGTTCACTAACAGATGAGTGATTACATCAGTGAAGGGTGGACAGGAGGCATTTCCAAAGCATTCTAATAGGTGCCTTCTCTGAACTACTACCTCTCTATAGAGACCATTCTAATTGGTGCCTTCTCTGAACAACTACCTGTCTCTCTTTAATGCCCATTCTAATCGCTGTCTTCTCTGAACAACTACCTGTCTCTCTAAAGAGACCATTCAACAACAAAAAATGCTGTCCATTATCATAGAGTGAATGCTAACCCATTGGCTCACGTGAATCTCCTGGCTGTCAGCGTAGCCTACCTGCAGCCCTCTTGGCCAGGTCGTTGTTTGGGCAGGTGACCCTCATGTCCGACACCATTGTGGTGTAGGCCCTCTCTGGGCAGCGGTCAGGAGTGGGGCACAGGGCCGAGCTTGGGTACAGATCCAACGCCTCCTTAGGAAGACCCTCGCTGAAGGGGCTCAGTTTATCTGTGTGGGACACAGGCGAGAGGCTTTGGGAAAAGGGCAATATGGGTAGCAGGAATAGACTGTAAAAGGCGGCAGGGTTGAAAATATGAGAGACGGGTTTTGGAGAAAAGAGTTGATGCTGGATTTCGTGGGTTTCAGTGGCCACAAGTGATGAGAGAGAAAAGGCCCAGTTTAGCAGGAGCTACTTTCCCACAGCCATAAACTTCCTCAACAGCTCAATGGACTATGATGTAATCACTGTTTTATGTTCGGTGTTAATTTTCTGTCTGTCTATCTGTTAATGTCAGGGTTTAATTTTTTGGGGATCTCTTACAGGTCTGTGATGTTTGATAATGTGGAGATGAATTTCCTCCTTGGAGAACAATACAATCGAATCTAAATAAGGCATTTTACAGATTGATCGATATTGACCCCGAGGTTACCGTATTCTTATTCTCACCTGTCACAAACCACCCGTAGTCTCCCCATGTCCACATGGAGATATTCTCATACGGTGGGCTAAAGTGCACACACACAAACGCGCACACACACGCGCACACACGTTTACAAAATTAATTGTGTATTTCTAGGACAGCTTCTGTAGCTAATAATGTTTTGCAGACCACGCATAATACTTACAAAAAGTCAGTCTCCTGCTCAGTGGTCCCTATGAGGAATGGAACATCGTTGAAGACTCCTCCTTTCTCCCACATCTCAAAGGGAGGGGCTGGGAGGACATGCCCGTCCACCACTGCTACGGGACCCACGAAGCTGTCCTTAGTGGGCAGGTCCATCAGATCATCTGCCCCCCACGACGGGTACTCCTTCCATGGGATGGCCTAGAGCGGAGTGGAGAGAGACAAAGAGAGAGAGACCCTCATGAAGCCCATTTCTCCCTAAGGCAGATTTTACAGTTTACGTTGTCGTACTGTCTGTACCCGTAGTATCAGTGTGGTGGAGAGCTTCCGGAGGCAGGCCAGGTCATTGCAGCCAGTCTTGTTCAGGAATAGCAGGTTGTCTGCCTCTGCCTTCTCCAGTGATGCGTTATACTTATAGGAGCCGCTCATATCCACCGCCGCATGAAACAGACCCTTTGCCAGCGGAGACATCATCAGAGTCCACACCGACGTCCCACCTGTGTGTGTGTGTGTGTGTGTGTGTGTGTGTGTGGAATGGTGATGGGAAGAGAGTAGACAATGAGGGGAAATTCTAAAGCAGTTAAGGAAGCTGTGTTCATTCCTTCAGCCAACTATACTGCAACAAGCACATGCTAACATAAAGTAGCATATTTTGTTTTCATCCTTTTAAATGTTCGGTAAAAATTGTTGTATTATAACAAAAAGAAAAAGGTGCACACTAATTAAATGTTAAATCATAATTCATTGACAGTACACTCATGTAGCCCATAGAGGCTTATAATAGCTGGTATTTATTACCTGAGCTTTGACCAAATATGGTGACTTTACTGGGGTCTCCTCCAAACACCTTGATGTTCCTCTGGACCCACTGCAGAGCAGCTATCTGGTCCATGAAGCCATAGTTTCCTGGGTGGGGGGAAACCAATTAGAGATTAAAATCACGTCGAAATACCGCTTTGATGTGGCCTCGTTTTCCTATGTCCTAGTTCCTATTTTCAGAAGCTCCATCTAGCCTAGTGTACCTAAAGGTTCCTGGTGTCAATACCCTGAACCCTTTCAGATCAGAAGGGAAATAGGAGGTATTCAGATATAGAACCTTTCTGTTCTCGCCGATGACTGTGCGTGAATGTGAGTGTTGAAAACAATGGCTTTATGCGATTTTATGGGTCGTTCCATATCAAACTGTGTGTGTGTGTGTGTGTGTGTGTGTGTGTGTGTGTGTGTGTAAAGCATAAATGGTGTAGTGACCATGAGAAAGAAAAATATTAACTTTTTATCAAGCAGCGGAGATAAGACAAATACAGTGCATTGGGAAAGTATTCAGACGCCTTCACTTTTTCCCCATTTAATTATGTTATAGCCTTATTCTAAAATGGATTAAATCCATTTTCCCCCTCTTCAATCTACAGACAATACCCCATAATGACAAAGCGAAAACAGGTTTTTAGAAATTGTTGCACATTTATTATAAATAAAAACAGAAATACCATATTTTCATAAGTATTCAGACCTTTAGCTATGAGAGTCGAAATTTAGCTCAGGTGCATCCTGTTTCCATTAATCATCCCTGAGATGTTTCTACAAATTAATTGGAGTCCACCTGTGGTAAATTCAATTGATTGGACATGATTTGGAAAGGCACACAACTGTCTATATAAGCTCCCACAGTCGACAGTGCATGTCAGAGCGAAAAACAAGCCATGAGGTCGAAGGAATTGTCCGTAGAGCTCCGAGACAGGATTGTGTCGAAGCACAGATATGGGGAAGGGTACAAAAAAATGAACACAGCGGCCTCTATCATTCTTAAATGGAAGAAGTTTGGAACCATCAAGGCTCTTCCTAGCGCTGGCCGTCGGCCAAACTGAGCAATCGGGGGAGAAGGGCCTTGGTCAGGGAGGTAACCAAGAACCCAATGGTCACTCTAACAGAGCTTCTCTGTGGAGATGAGATGGGAGAACCATCCAGAAAGACATCCATCTCTGCAGCACCAATCAGGCCGTTATGGTAGAGTGGCCAGACAGAAGCCACTCCTCAGTAAAAGGCACATGACAGCTCATTTGGAGTTTGCCAAAAATGACTCTCACACCATAAGAAACAAGATTCTCTGGTCTGATGAAACCAAGATTGAACTCTTTGGCCTGAATGCCTAGCGTCATGTCTGGAGGAAACCAGACACCGTTCATCACCTGGTCAATATCATCCCTACAGTGAAGCATTGTGGTCGCAGCATCATGCTGTGTGGATGTTTTTCAGTGTCAGGATCGAGGGAAAGATGAACGGAGAAAAGTACAGAGAGATCCTCGATGAAAACGTGCTCCAGAGCGCTAAGGACCTCAGACTGGGGTGAAGGTTCACCTTCCAACATGAAAACGACCCTAAGCACACAGCCAAGACAATGCAGGAGTGGCTTTGGATCTGAATGTCTCTGAATGTCCTTGAGTGGCCCAGCCAGAGTCCGATTGAACATCTCTGGAGAAACCTGAAAATAGCTGTGCAGCGACGCTCCCCATCCAACCTGACAGAGCTTGAGAGGATCTGCAGAGAAGAATGGGAGGAACTTCCCAAATACAGGTGTGCCAAGCTTGTAACGTCATACCCAAGAAGACTCGAGTCTGTAATTGCTTCAAAAAAGTACTGAGTAAAGGGTCTGAATCCTTATGTAAATGTGATATTTCACAGAAATGTAAAAAAAAGATTTTTTTCCCTTTGTCATTATGGGGTATTGTGTGTAGATTGATGGAAAATAAAACTATTTAATCCATTTTAGAAGGCCGTAACATAACAAAATGTAGAAAAAGTCCAGGGGTCTGAATACTTCGAACTCATTAAATAGATATACACTATTATAAACAACGTCACTGAGAGAACAAACATAAACATCATGAATATTTCATCACTCTGTTGGTGTTAGAAATAGCTTGTTTAAAAAGATTAAAACCTTCCTATTATCATATCTTAAATACAACATGATCTATGTTGTGTGAAACGGCTTGAGACATCAAGACCTCGTTTGGCAAAACTGTAAAAACGTTGATGTGCCAACTGCTAGAGACTGACCAGAGGTATTGGTAGGGGAGCCCTCCCTCAGTAGCTCCAGGGCCAGGAACCCAAATGCGTTGAGCCTGTAGTTAAAGCTGACATAGACCATCCCTGTCTGGGCTGCTAGCTCCTCTGTGGGCGAGTAGCCCTCCTCTCCTCCACTAAGCATGTGAAGGTAGCCCCCATGGATCCAGACCATGACGGGTAGGGCAGCGTCGGGGCTCAGGGTGGGGGTCCACACGTTCAGGAAGAGGCAGCTCTCCTGGCCAATCACCTTCCCCGTGTCTGAGAGCGGCTGCACCTGGAGACACTTGCTGCGGAAGCGGGTGGCATCCCCCACCCCGTTTCCACACCGGGGTTTGGCTGGCGGGGCCCAGCGACGTTCCCCAATGGGGGGAGCAGCGTAGGGGAGGCCCTTGAACGAGTAGGCCCCATTCCTCTGCAATGATAAAGACGACCAATAGAATTTCATTAACTATGAGTGTTCACATGGAGGTAATTCCGTATAAGCCCACATGGTCAAGGCACATGTCACTGAAACATTCCACTCCTCAATCCTTTACCATCTTCTATTACAGGGTTCCCCAACTGATGGGGATCTTGTTTATTCTAATTTTATTGTTGGACATAAAAGACTGTAAAAAAAATACAAGCAAATCAGCTCCAATTGATTTTAATTTTGGAAATCTGTTTCAAAGTATTCCCATGCATAATATAGATATACACTCAGTGGACAGTTTATTAGGTACACCCATCTCGGGTCAGACGCCCCTTTTCATCCAGAACAGACTGAATTATTCGGGGCATGGGTTATACAAGGTGTCGGAAATGTTCGTTGCTCAATTGGTATCAAGGGACCAGGAAAACATTCCCCACATCAGTACACCACCGCCACCAGCCTGTACCGTTGACACCAGGCAGGATGGAGCCATGGACTCATGCTGCTTACACCAAATCCTGACTCTGCCATCATTATGACGCAACAGGAATCCGGGATTCGTTGGACCAGGCGATGTTTTTCCATTCCTCAATTGTCCAGTGTCTCCCCACTGGAGACGCTTCTTCTTGTTTTTAGCTGGTAGGAGTGGAACACAGTGTGGCTGTCTTCTACAATAGCCCAACCGTGACAGGACCTGACGAGTTGTGCGTTCCGAGATGCCGTTCTGCTCCGTTATTTGCCTGTTTGTGGCCCGCTTGTTATCTTGCATGATCTTGCCATTCTCCTCTGACCTCTCATCAACGTGCTGTTTTCGCCCACAGGACTGCCGCTGAATGTTTTTGTGTTTGTCGCACTATTCTCGGTAAAGCCTAGACACTCTCGTGGGTGAAAAGCCCGGGAGAGCGGCCGTTTCTGAAATACTGGAACCGGCGCGCCTGGCACCGACGATCATATCACGCTCAAAGTTCCTTAAGTCACTCGTTTTGCCCATTCTAACGGTCAATCGGACCACTGAGTGTACTGTATATGTTGCATAGGATTGAAGCTAGACATCTGTGGCCTTGCTTGCTGCAGCTGGATCAGATGACCCTGTGCGTTCTGAGTTGCTGTTCTGCACACTATTTTTGTATGGCGCCGTTATTTGCCTGTTTGTGGCCCGCCTCGACTTCTCTCATCAACAAGATGTTTTCGCACACGGGACTGCCGCTGACTAGATGATTTTTTGTTTGTCGCGCCATTCTCTGCGTTACCCTAGACACTGTGATGCGTGACAAGCCCAGGAGGCTGGGCCATTTTCTGAAATATTGCATCCTTCACTCGTTTGACCCATTCTAACGCTCAACCGAACAGTAACTGAATGCCTCGATGCCTGTCTGCCTGCTTCATATAGTAAGCCACGGCCACGAGACTCACTGTCTGTAGGAGCTAACCATTTCCGTGAACGGGGTGGTGTAACTAATAAACTGGCCACTGAGTGTATGTGATCGTATACAAATGTAAGCAAGGTTTGAAATAATCATGTTTTAGTCAAATATGATATCCGTTTGGGCTTCTTGCAGTCAATTTGCAGTTTACAAATGATTTGTAATTATGTTCCAGCCCCGTGACCATCCACTGAATAAATAAAATAAACAGCCCGTGACTGAATCTAATTGATGATCTACTGTTCTATTAGGTCTCGATGCTCTTTACCTTGTAGGCATATGGGGGAGAAACCATACAGTACAATTGGTTAAAAATGTTCAATATGGCTGAACATAGTTTTTTTTTTTTTTTGTAAAGCTGAACATTGTTGTTTTTATAAATAAAGTTTGATTTGATCGTTGTCTATTTCTACTCTTTCCACCAACAATGTGCAAACATCAACCCACCTGTCTACCCTGGAACTCTCCACAGTCAGTAGTGACCTGGGCTGAGCCAGGGGGCAGAGTCTGGGCCACGTAGGCCAGGTACCCAGCCAAGGTGAGCAGGGATAGCACCCCCATGCAGACGAGGAAGATGCAGCGTCTGGACAGGACCAGGAATGGGCTGACGTAGTGTCTGCGGCGCACATACTGCACTTCCTCCTCTCCTTCCTCTTGTACCAGATAACGGTACTCTGTTCCTTCAGGGACCTCAAACACGTCCTCATTCATATTGGCTCTATGAGGGAAGCACACAGGGGAGATCAGTGCAGAGCAGGGACTTGCACAGTAGATTAGGCCAATAAGGCAGTTTTAGGACAACATGCAAGATTAGGGTCAATTCCAATTCAGTTTTATTTAACGTTTATCCAGGTTAGTCTCATTGAGATACAATCTATTTTTCAAGAAAGACCTCTCTTCATGGCACAAATAATGGAGTAACAAATAAAGTGGCGAATTTGCCGTTCATTTGAATTACACACCATCCCAAACGAACCCCTAGCCCCCATAAACTAATATGGCCTACCAAAACACTCTTGTTCATGACCTCTTGTCATCTGAGAGTATCCAAGTTACACAATAATAACGCTATCACTAGTGTACTTGAAAAGTAGCAGACGGTTTATAATGTGTTTGTAAAGGGTTAATAGGTAGCAGAGTAAATTGATGATAAATAATCTATAACTGTATGGCTAATTGATATGTCAAAGCCAATGTAAATTAGATGAAGAATAGTATTTAGAAAAATCAAGTGTAAGGCTCATCCACAATAGTTAAGACTTCAGGTGACGCATATGAGAGCGAATTTCCTTATTGCATTGTTAGAGGATCGAGCGCGCAGTTAATAGCAGAAATGCTGGTTTCCCACGTCCTGTGAAACAATGTTGCAATCGTTCATGGGCGCACCATATTCTCAAAGAAGGAAAATCTAAAATCACCTCATTACAAAATTGCGTTATTTATTTAAAGATGATAGGAGTTTCATGCATGGCAATGATGATAAACAATATTATTACTCCCACTAAGGCAGGATATCGAACTGCTTTTAAAAGGCACATTTGACTTGTCTCAGGAATGCCTACCGTTAAACTCCATGAAACAATGTAAACAAACTTCATATACATTAACTTCTATTGTAGTCTAGAAAAACACTACAGGTCTAAAATACCGTTTATAGAAATGTTGCCATAACCTATGCAATGATCACTTACAATATTCAATCCAGTTGTTAAAAAACAACTTTTGACGCAGCTACTGTGTGTGTGTGATCCCTCAAGTAAAAATGGCTGCTGGGTAACGACTTGTTTTTTTCTGCATATTTAAAGGGGCAGTATACATTATAAGGGGACGTCTATAGCACATTTATGACTTCATAAATGGAACGCATTCAGAGGTTAAAAAAAGTGCACAATTGTCATACTTGAGTAAAAGTAAAGATACCCTTAATAGAAAACGCCTAAAGTAAAGTACAAATAAAGTAAAGTACAGATAACCCGCCAAAATACTTAAATAGTACTTTTACTTTACATTTAACCTTTATATAACTAAGAAAGTCAGTTAAGAACAAATTCTTATTTACAATGACCGCCAAACCTGTGCCAATTGTGCACTGGCCTATGGGAGTCCCAATCATTGCTGGTTGTATTACAGCCAGGATTTGAACCAGAGCGTCTATAGTGACAACTCAAGCACTGAGATGCAGTGCCTTAGACCGCTGCGCCACTCAGGAACCCAAACTTACTACAGTACTTTACACCACTGAACACATTCCTTATCATTTCTCAATCTGTGTGAAAGGCGCGAAGAATCATCTTTAGACTAAATGTTCTGATTTCCCCCCAAAATATTACCAAATAGTTCGCCCCTCATTGAACTTGCTACTGTCTGTCTGCTATGAATTTCTGTCACTTATACTCCAAGTCTTAGTCACATATCAATCCATTTCAATCATTAATCAATATTCTCCCTAACATAGACACCTCCTACAGCAGGGCTCTCCAACCCTGTTCCTGGAACACTACCGTCCGGTAGGTCTTTTACTCCAAAACTAATCCGGCGCACCTGACTCTAATAATTAGCTGGTTGATGAGCTGAATCAGGTTAGTTACAACTGGGGTTGAAGTGAATACCTAAAGGAGGGTTGCTCTCCAGGAACAAGGTTGGAGAGCCTGTCCTACAGTGTCTCTACCACAGCCAGCGTTACAGGAAATATAGTGAGATCAATACAGATCAATAGCGTAGGCAGCCAACTTCTTGGTTTATTGATTTACAATCAGGGTCGGCTCCAAGCGGTCGCTGGAGGTGCCCAGTCGGGGTCTCAACTTACTACTGAGAGTTTGAATAGTAAAATACACAAGGTGCAATTTCGAAATGTGGTCGTGCATCAGTAGTTTCTCTCTTTTTATGTCAGTCACTCAATTAGCTGACAATTAGCCATGTACATTTTTTAATTCGTAGTTAGTCTAGCCAGCTATCTAACCTTGTAGTAATCATGGTTCCGAATACCGACAGGGCAGGCGGGGGCCCTGAACTCAAACTTCTCATTTAAATCTATATCAGCACCCAAGAGGCTTGCATTTTCAAGCTCTCCCCATAGATTTTGCGGTGATGTAGTGTGACAGAACACTGAGCCAATCACCGTGCAACTAGAGAACATTACTCCTTGCTGTCCCCAGTCCACCTGGCCGTGCTGCTGCTCCAGTTTCAACTGTTCTGCCTGCGGAACTATGGAACCCTGATCTGTTCACCTGACGTGCTACCTGTCCCAGACCTGCGGTTTTCAACTCTCTAGAGACAGCAGGAGCGGTAGAGATACTCTGAATGATCGGCTATAAAAAGCCAACTGACATTTACTCCTGAGGTGCTGACATGTTGCACCCTCGACAACCACTGTGATTATTATTATTTGACCCTGCTGGTGATCTATGATCATTTGAACATATTGGCCATGTTCTGTTATAATCTCCACCCCTCCATAGCCTGGTTCCTCTCTAGGTTTCTTCCTAGGTTCTGGCCTTTCTAGGGAGTTTTTCCTAGCCACCGTGCTTCTACACCTGCATTGCTTGCTGTTTGGGGTTTTAGGCTGGGTTTCTGTAAAGCACTTTGTGACATCAGCTGATGTAAGAATGGCTTTATAAATACATTTGATTGATTGATTGATTACCACCCCCTATGCTCCATATTTTCCACTGGCTGCCCCACCACCACAGAAAGCACTGCGCTATGCTGAAACACCTGGAGCTACCTTACTAAAGAAAGCAAAAAAGAGACCATATTTGTATGCAGCTTTATTAACTCAATGATTTATGATTGGTTTTTTTTAAAACATTGTTTGAAAACTGATATGTGACATGCAAAACAGGCAACAACAAAAAAAGTGCACTGAATGAGGAGTCGCCACTGATCACAAGCAATTTCACCATTTATAAAATGGTCATATTTTTTTTATTTTAAAGAGACTAGCTAAAAAATATATATTTTGTTGGTAAAAAAAAGTGGACGTGAAAAACAAGTTTGCACGCTTTATTTTAATTTGCTCCTTGGATCAGGCAGCCAAGTGTAGGAGACAAGGCAAAAAGCTGTGACTCGTCCAAAGATTATCTATTATATTGCTCAGCGAAGTGGCGACTCGCGAAAAGGAGGATTTCGCAGGTGTTTCTGATTATCAAACAATGCCATGCTGGTGGGTGGTAGCGTTCAAATTAAATGTAGATTGAGTAGTAGCACGTCATATCATAGGGGAAACATACGGTATTGGCACGGATTTCCCACTTCAATCCCAAATATATCATACCTTGACTAAAAGGAAGACTTGTTGACTTAAATCTTTGTGTAGCATCATGAGTAAACTATGGGCATTGTCTTTCAGCTGGTAGAAGTTACATTTCTGCCCTCGTGAGCATTAAAACGGCAAAAATGTCTCTCCACCCCCAGTGAAGGGTTTTGACTAGATTGGATAAAAAAAATTGTTGTCAGATTTGACTTTTCGTAGCAGGTTAGAATTTATGCAGCAGTTTAGGATAATTAACGTAGCAGGTTAGGATAATTGGGTTACGGTGCTTTCTAGTCGTTCAGCTTGTCATTCTTTTTTTATTTTATGTTTGTGTAGTAAATATTTTAGCTTTTATTTTAATTGTTTTTTTTTCTGTTAAGTACATTGCGTTGCATTCCATGTCTGAAATGTGCTGTACAAATGAAGCTTGATTTGAAACTGGAAAATGAGCTGAACGCATACTATGACTGACAGTCCATATTGTATATTTTGCATTGCATCGACCTAACTTTTTCAATCCATTTCTCCTTATGCATGTTCATATTTTGAGTTCCCCACGTGCTTTCCCAAGTGTGTTTTTTCTGGGCTAAAGAAGGGTACATACCCTGCATATTAGCTAGCTGTTCCCCCACACTTGTTGTTACTAATTTAGCTAACTTACACTTGTGTCTGTCATTCTTTGTCCACTGCTAATTTATGTGATAATGTTCGCTGGATAGCCAACCCCAAAAGGGATAAATATCAGAATTACATAATTAACCAGCCAGTCAGTCAGTTTCCCATCAGTCAACGCTTCAAAAAGAGAGCCCTTATGCCGTGACATTGTGTATTCGCAATGCCGTGACCCGGATTCGAACCGGGGTTGCTGCGGCCACAACGCAGAGTACTAACCACTATACGATCACGGCGAGCTACCAGGGCTTGTGTGTTGGGCGGACATCTGGGGCTATTCAAACCTGCACAAACAGCAATGCAACGACATGGGAATTAACTAGAAGCTCGTTTGCGGGTGGTTAGGAACCGGTGTCTCGAGTTTGCCAGTTTATCTAACGGGAAATATATAAATAGACCTACTTATAATGTAGTTAGAAATGTCCCCCTAATAATTAAAAAGAGCCCTTATGCCGTGACATTGTGTATCGCAATGCCGTGACCCGGATTCGAACCGGGGTTGCTGCGGCCACAACGCAGAGTACTAACCACTATACGATCACGGCGAACTACCAGGGCCATGCCCCATCAGGGAGACGTTGGGATTTTAAATGAAACGTACAGTGACGTGGATTAGCGTTCAAGCATAGATATCTTAATGTTTTGTCTCTAACATGACATGTAACGCAAGTAATCATAATATTATCTGTCCAAGTCTTTGTAAGATGTATTTTTGTTAAATTCATTCTCTTTTTAAATATATTCTGCTACTATGCAAACAGTATCGTTTATCGACAAACTACTGTTTTAATAGCAAGCATGCTACTGCAGCAAGTAGGCTTAACGTTACTAATGTTAGCATAATGTATCTTTCCTAGCAACATAAATGAATATATAACGTAGCTACCATGTTTGCTATATGACAAATAGCTGTTTTAGTAGTTTGCCTGGCTAACCGTTGCTCTCTCTTCTCGTCATTTTCCCAGGATGATTCTCCAGAGCTGTGAATAATGAATGGTAAACCTAACCCTATACTCTGCTGCCAGTGGACGTCTGGCAGGTTAGGAAGTGTCAGTAAGTTTGCCTGTTCTTCCTGTCCCATATGCACAGTGACTATACTGTGGGCCTGACCTAGACCTGGTCCAACAGACCCACCTTTCTCTTCTCCCATCCCTGTGTTCAGGTCAGAGAGTGATAGATCCATCCTCTGGAGTTTAGGGGGAACCCAATATGTTGCCCCTGGATGATATAAACAAGGAGAGGTTGACCGTCACCCTCATGGATGCTAATCGTTGTCCATTGGAGGGCATGTTCCTATTCCAGGGATACTTCAGGAACCCTACTCTACACTAGCAGAGCACTGTATTCCACTGTACCACACAATACTCTACAGGGGTCAGTACTAACTCTATTCTACTACACCATACACAATACTCTACAGGGGTCAGTACTAACTCTATTCTACTACACCATACACAATACTCTACAGGGGTCAGTACTAACTCTATTCTACTACACCATACACAATACTCTACAGGGGTCAGTACTAACTCTATTCTACTACACCATACACAATACTCTACAGGGGTCAGTACTAACTCTATTCTACTACACCATACACAATACTCTGCAGGGGTCAGTACTAACTCTATTCTACTACACCATACACAATACTCTACAGGGGTCAGTACTAACTCTATTCTACTACACCATACACAATACTCTACAGGGGTCAGTACTAACTCTATTCTACTACACCATACACAATACTCTGCAGGGGTCAGTACTAACTCTATTCTACTACGCCATACACAATACTCTACAGGGGTCAGTACTAACTCTATTCTACTACACCATACACAATACTCTGCAGGGGTCAGTACTAACTCTATTCTACTACACCATACACAATACTATACAGGGGTCAGTACTAACTCTATTCTACTACACCATACACAATACTCTACAGGGGTCAGTACTAACTCTATTTGACTACACAATACACTGTTGAGTCTCTCTCTAGTCTTAACTAGTCAATAATGGTATTTAGCCACATTTTCCACATCAAGGCAACGGCATGCTTGACTAGCCTAATATCTCCCCCTCACACACAAGCCCTGGTAGCTTGCCGTGATCGTATAATGGTTAGTACTGCTCATGGCATTGCGATTCACAGCATGAGGGCGCTTTTTGATTGAGTTAAACTGAGACTCAGCCATATGATGTTGCCACGAGCAGCTCTGCAGATGAGCACAATGATAGACTATCACAGAGTATCAGCCCATGCGTAGCTTGGGGACGAGGCGGAGAAGTTTTTCTCTTTGTGCTTCAATGCTCTTAGTTGTTGCCAAAATTGACCCGATATAGCTGTTCACTTTGTGACTCTGCCTTTAAACTGTAGCCAACGAAACTAAATGTATAGTATGGAGTACTCTATAATGGTGAGCCCATTGTTATCAATCTCTACTTATTTAATGTCATAATGAAAGAGGTAAAGTAATAATTTTTTAACCAGTAGTCAGTTGCACCCTATCTACAATCTCTGCTAAGTTCCCTCTACTTATTCAGTTTAGATCACCGTGCTAATTCAAAAAGTGCCCTTATGCCGTGACATTGTGAATTTCAATGCCGTGACCCGGATTCAAACCGGAGTTGCTGCTGCCACAACGCAGAGTACTAACCACTATACGATCACGTCGAGCTACCAGGGCTTGTATGCTTGGGGGTGAAATCGATCTACTCAAGCAGGCCTTCACTGTGACGTGGCTGAGGTGGCTAAATTCCAAAGTCTAATGTTACACTTTGCGGCCAGTTAGATTACAGTTAGTGCTTGTGTGTCTGTGGGAGATATTGGGTAATTCAAGCATGCAGTGACGTGGACAGGCAGAGCTGACTTTTTGGCTTTCCACTCAAGGTGTCTCCCACAAGCCCTGGTAACTCGCCATGATCGTACAGTGGTTTGTGCTCTGTGTTGTGGCCGCAGAATCCGGGTCACGCCAATTTGATACACAATGTTACGGCAAAAAGTATCCTTTTGAATGACTCAAAGTACTAACTGTGTAATCTAAAATAGAAACACAACATGTAAAGTGTTGGTCCCATGTTTCATGAGCTGAAATAAAACATCCCGGTCTACAGTCTATGACTTAGGTGGCTGGAGTCTTTGACAATTCTTTGGGCCTTCCTCTGACACCGCCTGGTATAGAGGTCCTGGATGTCAGGAAGCTCGGCCTCAGTGATGTACTGGGCCATACGCACTCTCCTCTGTAGCGACTTGCAGTCGGATGCCGAGCAGTTACCATACCAAGCGGTGATGCAGCCAGTCAAAATGCTCTCAATGGTGCAGCTTTAGATATTTTTGAGGATCTGAGGTCCAATGCCAAATCTTTTCAGCCTCCTGAGGGGAAATAGACATTGTCGTGCCCTCTTCACAAATGTCTTGGTGTGTTTGGACCATATTTTTCACATACAAACGTTTATATGTAAGAAACTAAGAATCATATAGGCTTCCCAAAAATAACATGGTCGCTGTGGTAGAAAGTTTATTTTGATTGGCGATGTTCTGCATTTATCAAAATGTAAACAGGATTATTAGGGAAATCGTTCTTCTTGCAAAGCATGTCAACGTTTAAATCGAACAATTATATTCATCTGACTATTCACAATAATCATAATTTGTGTGTGTACTCAGTGCTGGCTGAGTTCCTATTGGTCAGTCACCGGGCGCCACACTACACAAAAACAAAACATTTCTTACATTGTCAGAGTCTACGACCGCACGTGGCTGTGCTTAATTGGAAGACCTAGACCCTGTCACACTGAACGAGATGGGAGAACCTTCCAGAAGGACAACCATCTCTACAGCAGTCCATCAATCAGGCCTTTATGGGAGAGTGGCCAGACGGAAGTCACTCCTCAGTGAAAGGCACATGACAGTCTGCTTGGAGTTTGCCAAAAGGCACCTAAAGGACTTTCAGACCACGAGAAACAAGATGTTCTGGTCTGATGAAACCAAGATTGAACTCTTTGGCCTGAATGCCAAGTGTCATGTCTGGAGGAAATCTGGCAAACATCCCTACGGTGAAGATTGGTGGTTGCAGCATCATGCTGTGGGGATATGTTTCAGGGGCAGGGACTTGGAGACTAGTCAGGATCGAGGGAAAGATTGAAAGGAGCAAGGTACAGAAAGCTCCTTGATGAAAACCTGCTCCAGATCTATCAGGACCTCAGACTGGGGTGAAGGTACACTTTCTAACAGGACAATGAACCTAGCACACAGCCAAGACAACGCAGGAGTGGCTTCGGAACAAGTCTCTGAATGTCCTTGAGTGGCCCAGCCAGAGCCCGGACTTGAACCCGATCAAACATCTCTGGAGAGACCTGAAAATAGCTGTGCAGCGACGCTCCCCATCCAACCTCACAGATATTAAGAGGATCTGCAGAGAAGAATGGGAGAAACTCCCTAAATACAGGTGTGCCAAGCTTGTAGCGTCACACCCAAGAAGACTCGAGTCTGTAATCACTGCCAAAGGTGCTTCAACAAAGTACTGAGTAAAGGGCCTAAAAACTTATGTAAATGTGATATTTCAGTTTATTTTTAATACATTTGCAAACATAAAAAACAACAACAATTGAATCCATTTCAGAATAAGGCTGTAGCGAAACAAAATATGGAAAAAGTCTAGGGGTCTGAATACTTTCCGAATGCACTTTATTACATTTCTGCTCCTGTAGGCACAACTCTCTCAAAGAGGTTCTTACACAGGCTCTCAAGTAGCATACTTCATTGCCTGCTGATGGTTGCCTGGCAACCCAGACTCCTTGCTCTGGCCAAACGCTACGCCACACCCACGGACAATAGTTTCTTCTCGCAATGGGTCTGGATCTTAGTACCTCCCCAACGCTTGTGAGAACATTTGGGGCTGTCTGATTGGTTCAGATATAGATGGGTTGGTGAACACATGTGGGTAAAGCTGCGGTTTGAACTAGAGGTCGACCGATGAATCGGAATGGCCGATTAATTAGGGCCCATTTCAAGTTTTCATAACAATCGGAAATCTGTATTTTTGGACACCGATTTGGCCGATTAAAAAAAATATATATATATATGTTATATATTATTTATTATTATTTAATGTTATAATGACAGAGGTATAGTAATTATTTTGTCACCATTAGTCAGTGGCACCCTTTCTACAATCTCTGCTAAGTTCACTCTACTTATTCAGTTTAGTTCACCGTGCTAATTCAAAAAGAGCCCTTATGCCGTGACATTGTGCATTTCAATGCCGTGACCCGGATTCGAACCGGGGTTGCTGCGGCCACAACGCAGAGTACTAACCACTATACGATCACGGCGAGGTACCAGGGCTTGTATGCTTGGGGGTGAAATCGATCTACTCAAGCAGGCCTTCACTGTGACGTGGCTGAGGTGGCTAAATTCCAAAGTCTAATGTTACACTTTGGGGCCAGTTAGATTACAGTTAGTGCTTGTGTGTCTGTGGGAGATATTGGGTAATTCAAGCATGCAGTGACGTGGACAGGCAGAGCTGACTTTTTGGCTTTCCACTCAAGGTGTCTCCCACAAGCCCTGGTAAATCGCCATGTTCGTACAGTGGTTTGTGCTCTGTGTTGTGGCCGCAGAATCCGGGTCACGCCAATTTGATACACAATGTTACGGCAAAAAGTATCCTTTTGAATGACTCAAAGTACTAACTGTGTAATCTAAAATAGAAACACAACATGTAAAGTGTTGGTCCCATGTTTCATGAGCTGAAATAAAACATCCCGGTCTACAGTCTATGACTTAGGTGGCTGGAGTCTTTGACAATTCTTTGGGCCTTCCTCTGACACCGCCTGGTATAGAGGTCCTGGATGTCAGGAAGCTCGGCCTCAGTGATGTACTGGGCCATACGCACTCTCCTCTGTAGCGACTTGCAGTCGGATGCCGAGCAGTTACCATACCAAGCGGTGATGCAGCCAGTCAAAATGCTCTCAATGGTGCAGCTTTAGATATTTTTGAGGATCTGAGGTCCAATGCCAAATCTTTTCAGCCTCCTGAGGGGAAATAGACATTGTCGTGCCCTCTTCACAAATGTCTTGGTGTGTTTGGACCATATTTTTCACATACAAACGTTTATATGTAAGAAACTAAGAATCATATAGGCTTCCCAAAAATAACATGGTCGCTGTGGTAGAAAGTTTATTTTGATTGGCGATGTTCTGCATTTATCAAAATGTAAACAGGATTATTAGGGAAATCGTTCTTCTTGCAAAGCATGTAAACGTTTAAATCGAACAATTATATTCATCTGACTATTCACAATAATCATAATTTGTGTGTGTACTCAGTGCTGGCTGAGTTCCTATTGGTCAGTCACCGGGCGCCACACTACACAAAAACAAAACATTTCTTACATTGTCAGAGTCTACGACCGCACGTGGCTGTGCTTAATTGGAAGACCTAGACCCTGTCACACTGAACGAGCTGGGAGAACCTTCCAGAAGGACAACCATCTCTACAGCAGTCCATCAATCAGGCCTTTATGGGAGAGTGGCCAGACGGAAGTCACTCCTCAGTGAAAGGCACATGACAGTCTGCTTGGAGTTTGCCAAAAGGCACCTAAAGGACTTTCAGACCACGAGAAACAAGATGTTCTGGTCTGATGAAACCAAGATTGAACTCTTTGGCCTGAATGCCAAGTGTCATGTCTGGAGGAAATCTGGCAAACATCCCTACGGTGAAGATTGGTGGTTGCAGCATCATGCTGTGGGGATATTTTTCAGGGGCAGGGACTTGGAGACTAGTCAGGATCGAGGGAAAGATTGAAAGGAGCAAGGTACAGAAAGCTCCTTGATGAAAACCTGCTCCAGATCTATCAGGACCTCAGACTGGGGTGAAGGTTCACCTTCCAACAGGACAATGAACCTAAGCACACAGCCAAGACAACGCAGGAGTGGCTTCGGAACAAGTCTCTGAATGTCCTTGAGTGGCCCAGCCAGAGCCCGGACTTGAACCCGATCAAACATCTCTGGAGAGACCTGAAAATAGCTGTGCAGCGACGCTCCCCATCCAACCTCACAGATATTAAGAGGATCTGCAGAGAAGAATGGGAGAAACTCCCTAAATACAGGTGTGCCAAGCTTGTAGTGTCACACCCAAGAAGACTCGAGTCTGTAATCACTGCCAAAGGTGCTTCAACAAAGTACTGAGTAAAGGGCCTAAAAACTTATGTAAATGTGATATTTCAGTTTATTTTTAATACATTTGCAAACATAAAAAACAACAACAATTGAATCCATTTCAGAATAAGGCTGTAGCGAAACAAAATATGGAAAAAGTCTAGGGGTCTGAATACTTTCCGAATGCACTTTATTACATTTCTGCTCCTGTAGGCACAACTCTCTCAAAGAGGTTCTTACACAGGCTCTCAAGTAGCATACTTCATTGCCTGCTGATGGTTGCCTGGCAACCCAGACTCCTTGCTCTGGCCAAACGCTACGCCACACCCACGGACAATAGTTTCTTCTCGCAATGGGTCTGGATCGTAGTACCTCCCCAACGCTTGTGAGAACATTTGGGGCTGTCTGATTGGTTCAGATATAGATGGGTTGGTGAACACATGTGGGTAAAGCTGCGGTTTGAACTAGAGGTCGACCGATGAATCGGAATGGGCCATTAATTAGGGCCCATTTCAAGTTTTCATAACAATCGGAAATCTGTATTTTTGGACACCGATTTGGCCGATTTAAAAAAAATACGTATATATGTTATCCAATCGCTGCTTATTTAATGTTATAATGTACAGAGGTCCCGTCGTTGCCTCTCGTCACCACTAGTCAGCGGCACCCTTTCAATGATGTCCGCTAACTTCACTCGACTTATTCAGTTTAGTTCACCGAGCTAAGTCACAAAGAGCCCTTATGCCGTGACATTGTGAATGTCAATGCTGTGACCCGGATTCGAACCGGGGTTGCTGACGGACCATCAGCGGTCAGATGGGCTAACTCACTGTACGATCACGGCGAGCTACCAGGGTTGTATGGTTGGGGGTGAAATCGATCTACTCAAGCAGGCCTTCACTGTGACGTGGCTAAATTCCAAAGTCTGGGAAATCATCACACAACATTTACATTTTAGTCATTTAGCATATGCTCTTATCCAGAGCGATTTACAGTAGTGAGTGCATACATTTTCGCACAATGTTTCAATCAACAAGCAGTTGTCTGGGCTTCACAGAGCCTTGGATGTGAACAGAAAATGAACACAGTTGCAATGTTATTTATAAAACTTAGATAATATTGGTGGTCATTACTATTACTTACTTAAATCAATGTTTGTTTGTCATATGCCCTGGATGGTGTACACAAAACATTGAACTACTGAAATTGGCTGAAATTGGCTCTGCAGAGATTTGAACTCAGGAGCTCCTGTTTACTAAACAGGCACTTTTACCAGCCACAGTGCCTCATCAAATAAAATACTTGTCTGAGCTACAACACCCAAAAGGGCAGGAGCCTTGCTCCTATTTATGTAGCCTTTGGCAGCTTGATTTTCAAGTTACACCCCTTGGACAAGATGCCTCTGTTTTATTTTTTTCCCCAAATTCCCTTTTCTATTTTTTTGGTGGACTTTCGAGGTTTCCGTTTTATTTCTTTTTTTTCTCCCCAGGTTTTCGTGCCACAAAATCACACTTTAAAAAACAAAAGTAAAAACATAACTAAATTGGTTGTTCTAAGTCCACACAACAATGCTTAAACCACATCAGGAGACCGCGCCAACACTTGCAATAAGGTTCCATTTGTAAAGAGTTCATAAAGGGGTTATAATTACATTATTAACGATTGTTTAATCATTTGTAAATGAAGTATAAACCATTAATAACATTTATATCGCATTGGTCAAAATAGTGCAATAACTGGTCAGTGTTTGCCAAAATTGTGAGCTAATGTTTACCTCCAGGTATTAACCGTTTATAAATGCACTTACAAACGCTTATAGGATTAACCCTTTATGTATCATCATCCAACCTTATTTTCAATAGTTGAACAATAGTTATTTTCTCACTTTGTGGATGAGTTGCGTTAGTGCTCTGTCACAGGAACAGAAGAGGTTGGTTTTCATGATGTGTCTTGACCCACCGTTTGAACCCTGTTGCCCTGGTCAAATTTACTTCCAGGACATTATTCAATCATCATTCCTAACCTATGACACTTTACCAGATTATATCAACGTTACTTCGCACTTCTCTGCGATAGTCCAGGTGTGCTGAACGCTCTGGTGTGAAATGGTTACCGTAATACCTTTTGGTTTGGTGAAGGAGTGGAGGAGGTGTCCTCTCACAACGTTGAATGTTTTGGTCTTCATACACACCACTCATTGACTGAACATGTTTAACAAAGTGTTGAATCTTCTCATGCATGTAGTGATTAGTACCAAATACTGCCAATAAATCAAATCAGATGTTAGTGGTCACATACACATGGTTAGCAGATGTTATTGCGAGTGTAGCGAAATGCTTGTGCTTCTAGTTCCGACAGTGCAGTAATATCTATCAGGTAATCTAACAATTCCCCAACAACTACCTAATACACAACTACCTAATAAGTAAGGGATGGAATAACAATATATACATATGGATGCGCGATGGCCGAGCGGCATAGGCAAGATGCAATAGATGGTATGAAATACAGTATATACATGTGAGATTAATAAATGGATCACTAGTCACTTTAATAATGCCACTTTAATAATGTTTACATATCATGCATTACTCAAGTGGCCAATGATTTTAAGTCTGTTAGCAGAGGTAGCAGCCTCTCTGTGTTAGTGATGCCTGTTTAACAGTCTGATGGCCGTGAGATCGAAGCTGTTATTCAGTCTCTCAGTCCCAGCTTTGATGCACCTGTACCGACCTCGCCTTCTGGATGGTAGCGGGGTGAACAGGCAGTGGCTCAGGTGGTTGTTGTCCTTGATGATCTGGTATGTCTAAGCTCTTGAGTGAACTATCAAATAATCTGTAAATGATCTACCCACAAGTACAACAGTTTTTCAGCGGCAGGGACTGAGAGACTAGTCATGAGCGAGGGAAAGATGAACGGAGTAAAGTACAGAGAGATCCTTGATGAAAACCTGCTCCAGAGCACTCAGGACCTCACAATGGGGTGAAGGTTCACCTTCCAAAAGGACAACGACCCTAAGCACATAAAAACCTGCCAAGAGTGTGCAAAGCTGTGATCAATGCAACTTTGAAGAATCTAAAATAAATGTTGATTTGTTGAAATCTTTTTTTGGTTACTACATGATTCCATATATGTTATTTAATAGTTTTGATGTATGCACTATTATTCTACAATGTAGAAAATAGTAAAAATAAAGAAAAACCCTTAAATGAGTAGGTGTGTCCAAACTTTTGACTGGTACTGTATGTTAAAACATTTTTTAAAGTGTTAATGTTGACATTGAATTGCTATTTATGGCTCCTGTACAAAGTTAGTCAGTCAAATACCGTATTTTCCAGCGCTGATGGAAAACGTCTCCCAATAGCTTGTAATTACAAAACTTGGTCAGAAGGTGGCAGTAGAGTCATACTAAAGTGAATATGTTCTGGTGTTTCCCCATTAGCTTGTAATTGCAACACTTGGCCAGAAGGAGGCGTGCTGGTAGAATAAGGTATGTTCTGGTGTTTCAGTAGAGCAGCCAAGTTTCGAAGCTCCAACATTGACTTGAATGAATTGAAAATTAATATGTTTCACAGAGAGTATGCATGGGTGGATAGATTAAGACATACAAACCATGAGTGTATCTGCTGCTGTTCATATCTGTTATATAATCTGAAACTGTGTTGTGTCTCCCCCCCGCACACACACACATGGCGACCATTTTGTATTTGTAGCTGTAAGGAGTACCTGAATCGGTACAATAATTTAAAGGTAAAATATGATACATATCAATCAATAACATAATCTCAATTCTAGTTCATACCTATTACCTACAGTATAACCTTCTACCTTGTGGCACAAGAGCTGATGATCATCTCATGTGAGATATGGCGATAGTGATGATGATAATGGACATGCAGAGCTACATTGGGTTACAGAAGTATTCACCCCCTTTGGATTTGTTACAAAGTGGGATTGAAATAGATTTAATTGTGATTAAAAATATGTTTTTTATTGATCTATACAAAATACTCTATAATGTCAAAAAGAAAAGACAATTCTTTATATTATTTTTTACAAAGATAGTTGTTGCATAAGTTTTATTAACCCCCATCACATAATAAGTTACATGGACTAACTCTGTGGGAAATAAATAGGCGTTGACATGATTCTTTTTTTGAATTCTCCTTCCACTATGCTTGGAATTACCACTGGTGACTTTCCTTTCCCGGAGGCTGGTGCAGGAAGCAGAGATGGATTGGGTGGTCGGATCAAATGTCTTTTCTGTTTGGGGGTGGGGTATGCGTTGGCCCCCCCTTGCCCAACTCGGCTCCAGTGCCCTCTATTGGAGGCTACTACTCTTGCACGTTTGGTAGGTACCACCGCCACCGCCACCGCCACCGCCACCGCCATCTGCCTCTGTCAAGTACCGCTTGCCTTTCTTAACAGACTTGTTGATCAAGGGTTCCGGTCCCACTTCTCTTGTTTAGTATTCGTAGCCGCTAAACGGACCGTGCTGCAGTCGAAAAGGATAGCTCACCTACCTTAAGCTAAAGAGCCTCCTGGCCAATGTCAGCTGACATGCTTAACCTCTAGCAAGTGAAACTTACTAGCTTTGCCCCTGCATTATGGCAACCCCACTCCTATGTTCACTTCCTGGAGTTGGAGGGAGTGAAGGAAACAGGGTTTGCTTGCACCTCCGATGAAGAAGCAGCCCCCCGAGCACTTGGCTGGTGTAACCCCTGGAGCGAGGGGCCTTGGCACGGTTCTGAGTGACCTGTGCGCCCCTCCGCAAAAACATTACCGTGACAACGGTGCCCTCACGTTTGGCAAACGTGGTATTACGTCAGCCATTGCCAGAGCCCCTGTGTAGGTAAAGGGGTTGGGCTTCATGCAGTCTATACAGTCTCATGGAAGCACAACGAATATTGGAAGCTTGTCCATGTTTAATGCTGTCCCCTCTGTTGTCCCGCCTTACACGGTGTTTACAGGGCTTAAGGGGAAAATCAATCTCCCCAGGGTGAGTGATAAATTGAGTCACTGTCCACAAGGGGACGCCCCTCCCCCATAGATGGCTCAGTAGTGGGATTCATTGCTGATTCCTGCCTGTAGCTCACTAGTCCCTATGAGGTGTCTAATGATACAGGTTAAATCAAATCAAATTATATTTGTCACATGCGCTGAATACAACAACCTTACAGTGAAATGCTTACTTACAAGTCTGCCTGAGCTTGCTTACATCTTCCTTCTGCCTATCCAACTCCATCTAGACGGCACCATGCTGAGACATCACAATGTTGTCAGAGCAATGTTTAATGTGGTGCCAGTAGAAGCCTCTGAGAGGTCTCTCTCTGTGTTGTCTCCATACAGGATGAATGACTGGGCTGGCTATACCAAGCTGGGCTACTGGGAAAGGATTGTGTCTTTCTCTGTTGTCTCAATATATAGGATGATTAAAAAATATATATATATATTTAACTAGACAAGTCAGTAAATAAAATATTCTTATTTAAGATAGGCAGCATCTTGGGGCATTGTTTAAAGGGTTGACTATGGGAGATATTTGTGCTGTGGTGAGTATATCTGTTGGGGTCTCAGGCAAGAGCAGTGGTTATATTTCCCCATCGTATGTTGTTCCGAAGTTGACTGACTGAAAGGGAACCTAACAGTATGACTATAACTACTGTTCCCTGAAGGAGGGAAACGAGGAAGAACACATGTCTGCCGTTGGTCAAGAGCGGTATTAATAAATGGAAGGAATGAGTCCGGGCCTCACTTTTATCACCTGTGGAAGGCGGGGCTTCCAGCGAAGTGCAGATTTCATTGGCCTTGTCAGGCGTGATTGTAGATCCTTCAACAGAAGTTGCGAGAGTGCGACTCCTCATAGTATGTTGTACCTTGTTTCCCTCCTTCAGGGAACAGTAGTTATAACGTTATGTTTTTCAGGATAAAAAGAAATGGAGCTAAGCACAGTCAAAATCCTAGAGGAAAAACTGCTTCAGTTTGCTATACACCAGACACTGGGAGAGGAATTAATCTTTCAGCAGGACAATAACCTACAACACAAGGCCAAATCTACATTGCAGTCGCTTACCAAGAAGACAGTGAATGTTCCTGAATGTCCTAGTTTCAGATTTGACTTAAATCTGCGTGAAAATCTATGGCACGACTTAGAAATTGCTGTCTAGCCATGATTCCCAACACAATGACAAAGCTTGAAGAAATGTTTAAAAGAATAATGGGCAAATATTGCACAATCCAGGGGTGCAAACCTCTTAGACTTACCCAAGAAGACTCACAGCTGTAATCGCAGCTAATGGTGTTTCTAAAATGAATTGACTCAGGTTGGTGAATACTTATCTAATCAAGGTATATTAGTGCTTTAAAAAAAAAAGTTATATCTACAATCTACACAAGTATTTTGTGTAGATCATTTACAAAAAAACACAATAATATCTATTGTAATCCCACTTTGTAACACTATAAAATGGGAAGAAATCCAAGAGGGGTGAATATTTATCATACCCACTGTACGAGAAGGGGGTTCCACCATCCCGCCCACATTCAGAAACAAACCTGGGTCTTTCTTTCCAAAAAATATCTGTAGATGTATGTAATATACCTGAAAGAAAACGAATACTATTTGAACCAAGGTCTGCTACACTACAGAGCTGTGGATCTGTCTGTCACTGCAGCCTCAGCACCAGCAGGTTCACAACCCTCTGTGTCTTCATCCCAAATGGCACCCTATTTAGTGCACTACTTTTGACCAGGGCATATAGGGCCCATTTGGGACTTATGCACTGAGCTCCTGGCTGATTGTTAGTCCTGTCTCTGCCTCATCCCTCAGTTATTTATCATGCAGAGGCTGTGTATGCAGTCCCAGTCCCCAGCTTGGTGAAGCCAGCCCAGTCATTCTTCCTATATGGAGACAACAGAGAAGGACACAATCTTGTCCCAGTACTCCAGCTTGGTGAAGCCAGCCCAGTCATTCTGGGTGGCAGGTAGCGTAGTGGTTAGAGTGTTGGGCCAGTAACCAAATGTTTTCTAGATCAAATCCCAGAGTTGACAAGGTGAAAATCTGTAGTTCTTCCCCTGTTCCTAGGCTGTCATTGTAAATAAGAATGTTTTATGTCTAGTTAAATATATATATATATTTTTTTTATCATCCTATATATTGAGACAACAGAGAAAGACACAATCCTTTCCCAGTAGCCCAGCTTGGTATAGCCAGCCCAGTCATTCTTCCTGTATGGAGACAACACAGAGAGAGACCTCTCAGAGGCTTCTACTGGCACCACATTAAACATTGCTCTGACAACATTGTGATGTCTCAGCATGGTGCCGTCTAGATGGAGTTGGATAGGCAGAAGGAAGATGTAAGCAAGCTTCTGTTTGTCATTTCCTTGATGAACATTGAATCCTGTGGAATGTGGAAAAGACCAGAATCTATACAGTTTCCCTGACACCTCTCTGGTTTCATCTCTCCAGTACACCTCCTCCTGCCAATCGGAGCACATTTGTCAGCATCTCAACATTTATATAGCATAGTAAACATGGAAAATATTGTACATAATCTATACGGTGCAGACGTGAAACCTTCTAGATTTGTGGAGCTGGGATTGGGAAGGCAGAAGGAAAACGGTTGAATACCAAAGATGGCACGTAATGAATGGAAGATAATATACAGTACACTGGATACAGTATTCCTGTGACGCTGTGACCATCTGTTGTTCTCAATAGTGATCCATACAGATATGAATAGAAAGTCAACTACAGAGTTACAGTATAGCGCAAATTATATTCATATTAGACAATCCATTATGATCGTTTTCCTAATACATCCATAGAACCATACACTATACCTGTTACTTCCGGGTCTCTCTGAATCTGGTTCTAATTCTCCAGTCCACCTCTTCCTGGTCTCTCTGAATCTGGTTCTAATTCTCCAGTCCACCTCTTCCTGGTCTCTCTGAATCTGGTTCTAATTCTCCAGTCCACCTCTTCCTGGTCTCTCTGAATCTGGTTCTAATTCTCCAGTCCACCTCTTCCTGGTCTCTCTGAATCTGGTTCTAATTCTCCAGTCCACCTCTTCCTGGTCTCTCTGAATCTGGTTCTAATTCTCCAGTCCACCTCTTCCTGGTCTCTCTGAATCTGGTTCTAATTCTCCAGTCCACCTCTTCCTGGTCTCTCTGATTCTGGTTCTAATTCTCCAGTCCTCCTCTTCCTGGTCTCTCTGAATCTGGTTCTAATTCTCCAGTCCACCTCTTCCTGGTCTCTCTGAATCTGGTTCTAATTCTCCAGTCCACCTCTTCCTGGTCTCTCTGAATCTGGTTCTAATTCTCCAGTCCACCTCTTCCTGGTCTCTCTGAATCTGGTTCTAATTCTCCAGTCCACCTCTTCCTGGTCTCTCTGAATCTGGTTCTAATTCTCCAGTCCACCTCTTCCTGGTCTCTCTGAATCTGGTTCTAATTCTCCAGTCCACCTCTTCCTGGCTCCTCTCCAGCTAATGCCATCTGGCTCAGTGCAGCTCACGGTGTAAAAGGTAAAGGTCACATGTTTCATTAGTGGTTGGAGGATGAGCTTCTCTCTGTGTTTTTCCCTGGTGCAGCCACTGGGACACAGAGAAGGAGCATTGCCTGAGTTCCAAATAGTACCCTATTCCCTATATGGTGCAAAGGGCCCTGGTCAAAAGTAGTGCACTATATAGGGAATAGGGTCATTGATCTCCTTACCGTAACAACAGTTGCCCATCCAAACAATAAGCTCACATTACTACCTTCATCCTACTCCAGATTTACACAGAAAACAGAAAACCGCCACTGGTCTGTTAGGCTTTAGATAGAGTACCAAAGCCATAGGCTAAGTAGCTCTTAGTACCCTCATCAGAGTCCCTTTGAACAGAATAGAGTCCCAGACATTGACTAGATCCCAAATTGCACCATACACATAGTGCACTACTTTTGACCAAAACAGACAAAACTGTTCCAATTGGGACACTTCCTCAGAATCCCTGATTCCCTTTGTGTGGGGCACAGTGGAGGTCCCATCGGATGCATTGTCAATAGCTTCTGGATAGGGAGCAGATTGATACTCCACTTGACATTCAGCTCAGTCAGCTATCCCCTATCAGCATGATGAATCAAATCAAATCAAATGTATTTATATAGCCCTTCTTCTTACATCAGCTGATATCTCAAAGTGCTGTACAGAAACCCAGCCTAAAACCCCAAACAGCAAGCAATGCAGGTGTAGAAGCACGGTGGCTAGGGAAAACTCCCTAGAAAGGCCAAAACCTAGGAAGAAACCTAGAGAGGAACCAGGCTATGAGGGGTGGCCAGTCCTCTTCTGGCTGTGCCGGGTGGAGATTATAACAGAACATGGCCAAGATGTTCAAATGTTCATAAATGACCAGCATGGTCAAATAATAATAATCACAGTAGTTGTCGAGGGTGCAACAAGTCAGCACCTCAGGAGTAAATGTCAGCTGGCTTTTCATAGCCGATCATTGAGAATATCTCTACCGCTCCTGCTGTCTAGAGAGTTGAAAACAGCAGGTCTGGGACAGGTAGCACGTCCGGTGAACAGGTCAGGGTTCCATAGCCGCAGGCAGAACAGTTGAAACTGGAGCAGCAGCACGGCCAGGTGGACTGGGGACAGCAAGGAGTCATCATGCCAGGTAGTCCTGAGGCATGGTCCTAGGGCTCAGGTCCTCCGAGAGAGAGAGAGAAAGAAAGAAAGAAAGAAAGAAAGAAAGAAAGAAAGAAAGAAAGAAAGAAAGAATTAGAGAGAGCATACTTAAATTCACACAGGACACCGGATAAGACAGGAGAAATACTCCAGATATAACAGACTGACCCTAGCCCCCCGACACATAAATTGCTGCAGCATAAATACTGGAGGGTGAGACAGACAGGAGGGGTCAGGAGACACTGTGGCCCCATCCGATGATACCCCCGGACAGGGCCAAACAGGCAGGATATAACCCCACCCACTTTGCCAAAGTACTGCCCCCACACCACTAGAGGGATATCTTCAACCACCAACTTACCATCCTGAGACAAGGCTGAGTATAGCCCACAAAGATCTCCGCCACGGCACAACCCAAGTGTTTGAAGTGTTTTAATATGGGTCTAGTGCCTAGTTCTATCAATATGATGAGGTGTTTTAACATGGGGCTAGTGCCTAGTTCTATCAGTATGATGAGGTGTTTAACATGGGGCTAGTGCCTAGTTCTATCAATATGATGAGGTGTTTTAACATGGGTCTAGTGCCTAGTTCTATCAGTATGATGAGGTGTTTTAACATGGGGCTAGTGCCTAGTCCTATCAGTATGATGAGGTGTTTTAACATGGGTCTAGTGCCTAGTTCTATCAGTATGATGAGGTGTTTTAACATGGGGCTAGTGCCTAGTCCTATCAGTATGATGAGGTGTTTTAACATGGGTCTAGTGCCTAGTTCTATCAGTATGATGAGGTGTTTAACATGGGGCTAGTGCCTAGTTCTATCAGTATGATGAGGTGTTTTAACATGGGGCTAGTGCCTAGTCCTATCAGTATGATGAGGTGTTTTAACATGGGGCTAGTGCCTAGTTCTATCAGTATGATGAGGTGTTTTAACATGGGTCTAGTGCCTAGTTCTATCAGTATGATGAGGTGTTTTAACATGGGGCTAGTGCCTAGTTCTATCAGTATGATGAGGTGTTTTAACATGGGGCTAGTGCCTAGTCCTATCAGTATGATGAGGTGTTTCAACATGGGGCTAGTCCCTAGTTCTATCAGTATGATGAGGTGTTTAACATGGGGCTAGTGCCTAGTTAATATGGCGCTGACAGATAGGGCAGCTCTGCTTCTAGCTCCAAAGCAACTTTGCAGTATTTTGGTTTTCGTTTGTAATTTCTTATATTATTAGCCCAAGAAATGTTCCTTCATTCCATTATTAATCTTTTAGGTTGTGTGTATTGTGTGTATTGTGTGTATTGTTGTGAATTGTTAGATATTACTGCACTGTTTGAGCTAGAAACACAAGCATTTCGCTACACCCGCTTTAACTTCTGCTAAACATGTGTATGTGACCAAATAAAATTATTTGATTTGATTTAGTTCTATCAATATGATGATGTGTTTAACATGGGGCTAGTGCCTAGTCCTATCAGTATGATGAGGTGTTTTAACATGGGGCAAGTGCCTAGTCCTATCAGTATGATGAGGTGTTTTAACATGGGGCAAGTGCCTAGTCTTATCAGTATGATGAGGTGTTTTAACATGGGGCTAGTGCCTAGTTCTATCAGTATGATGAGGTGTTTAACATGGGGCTAGTGCCTAGTCCTATCAGTATGATGAGGTGTTTTAACATGAGGCTAGTGCCTAGTTCTATCAGTATGAGGAGGTGTTTCAACATGGGGCTAGCTGTCTAGTTCTATCAGTATGATGAGGTGTTTAACACGGGGCTAGTGCCTAGTCCTATCAGTATGAGGAGGTGTTTAACATGGGGCTAGTGCCTAGTCCTATCAGTATGATGAGGTGTTTTACATGGTGCTAGCTGTCTAGTTCTATCAATATGATGAGGTGTTTAACACGGGGCTAGTGCCTAGTCCTATCAGTATGATGAGGTGTTTTACATGGTGCTAGCTGTCTAGTTCTATCAATATGATGAGGTGTTTAACACGGGGCTAGTGCCTAGTCCTATCAGTATGAGGAGGTGTTTAACATGGGGCTAGTGCCTAGTTCTATCAATATGATGAGGTGTTTAACACGGGGCTAGTGCCTAGTCCTATCAGTATGATGAGGTGTTTTACATGGTGCTAGCTGTCTAGTTCTCTCAGTATGAGGAGGTGTTTAACATGGGGCTAGTGCCTAGTCCTATCAGTATGAGGAGGTGTTTAACATGGGGCTAGTGCCTAGTTCTATCAGTATGATGAGGTGTTTCAACATGGGGCTAGTGCCTAGTTCTATCAGTATGATGAGGTGTTTTACATGGTGCTAGCTGTCTAGTTCTCTCAGTATGATGAGGTGTTTTACATGGGGCTAGCTGCCTAGTTCGATCAGTATGATGAGGTGTTTAACATGGGGCTAGTGCCTAGTTCTATCAGTACTGCTACTCTCTGTTCATCATATGCATAGTCACTTTAACCATACCTAAATGTACATACTACGTCAATAAGCCTGACTAACCGGTGTCTGTATATAGCCTTGCTACTCTTATTTTCAAATGTATTTTTACTGTTGTTTTATTTCTTTACTTACCTACACACACACACACACCTTTTTTCACACTATTGGTTAGAGCCTGTAAGTAAGCATTTCACTGTAAGGTCCACTACACCTGTTGTATTCTGCGCACGTGACAAATCAACTTTGATTTGATTTGACACTAACAATCTTGAAGTTGTAGCTAGCATTATTTATTATTTGTGTTTAATCCAGTTGCAGTGATATTAATGATGAATATAATAAGGTCTGTGTGTTTGATTGCCAAAGGCTCTGTATGCTTTCCAAATTGCACCATTGGCCCTGGTCAAAAGTAGGGCACTACATAGGAAATAGGGTGGTATTTGGGATACAGGGATCAGCAGTGGGTGTAGCAGGCCTTGGGATGGACTTAGCCATCAGAAAAAGATAGGCAGACACTGGTGTCTTATTAAAACTCTTTGGTGTCTAGAGATTATTTTTCTCTCTCCCTCTCTCTCTCTCTCTCGCTCTAATTGAAAGGGCTTTATTGGCATGGGAAACATATATTTACATTGCTAAAGCAAGTGAAAGAGATAGTAAACAAAAGTGAAATAAACAATTTAAAAAATGTCAAATTATGGCTATATGTGTTGTAACGATGTGCAAATAGTTAAAGTACAAAAGGGAAAATAAATAAACATACAGTGGGGAGAACAAGTATTTGATACACTGCCGATTTTGCAGGTTTTCCTACTTACAAAGCATGTAGAGGTCTGTCATTTTTATCATAGGTACACTTCAACTGTGAGAGACGGAATCTAAAACAAAAATCCAGAAAATCACATTGTATGATTTTTAAGTAATTAATTTGCATTTTATTGCATGACATAAGTATTTGATCACCTACCAACCAGTAAGAATTCCGGCTCTCACAGACCTGTTAGTTTTTCTTTAAGAAGCCCTCCTGTTCTCCACTCATTACCTGTATTAACTGCACCTGTTTGAACTCGTTACCTGTATAAAAGACACCTGTCCACACACTCAATCAAACAGACTCCAACCTCTCCACAATGGCCAAGACCAGAGAGCTGTGTAAGGACATCAGGGATAAATTGTAGACCTGTACAAGGCTGGGATGGGCTACAGGACAATAGCCAAGCAGCTTGGTGAGAAGGCAACAACTGTTGGCACAATTATTAGAAAATGGAAGAAGTTCAAGATGACGGTCAATCACCCTCGGTCTGGGGCTCCATGCAAGATCTCACCTCGTGGGGCATCAATGATCATGAGGAATGTGAGGGATCAGCCCAGAACTACACGGCAGGACCTGGTCAATGACCTGAAGAGAGCTGGGACCACAGTCTCAAAGAAAACCATTAGTAACACACTACGCCGTCATGGATTAAAATCCTGCAGCGCACGCAAGGTCCCCCTGCTCAAGCCAGCGCATGTCCAGGCCCGTCTGAAGTTTGCCAATGACCATCTGGATGATCCAGAGGAGGAATGGGAGAAGGTCATGTGGTCTGATGAGACAAAAATAGAGCTTTTTGCTCTAAACTCCACTCGCCGTGTTTGGAGGAATAGAAGGATGAGTACAACCCCAAGAACACCATCCCAACCGTGAAGCATGGAGGTGGAAACATCATTCTTTGGGGATGCTTTTCTGCAAAGGGGACAGGACGACTGCACCGTATTGAGGGGAGGATGGACGGGGCCATGTATCGCGAGATCTTGACCAACAACCTCCTTCCCTCAGTAAGAGCATTGAAGATGGGTCGTGGCTGGGTCTTCCAGCATGACAACGACCCGAAACACACAGCCAGGGCAACTAAGGAGTGGCTCCGTAAGAAGCATCTCAAGGTCCTGGAGTGGCCTAGCCAGTCTCCAGACCTGAACCCAATAGAAAATCTTTGGAGGGAGCCGAAAGTCCGTATTGCCCAGCGACAGCCCCGAAACCTGAAGGATCTGGAGAAGGTCTGTATGGAGGAGTGGGCCAAAATCCCTGCTGCAGTGTGTGCAAACCTGGTCAAGAACTACAGGAAACGTATGATCTCTGTAATTGCAAACTAAGGTTTCTGTACCAAATATTCAGTTCTGCTTTTCTGATGTATCAAATACTTATGTCATGCAATAAAATGCAAATTAATTACTTAAAAATCATACAATGTGATTTTCTGGATTTTTGTTTTAGATTCCTTCTCTCACAGTTGAAGTGTACCTATGATAAAAATTACAGACCTCTACATGCTTTGTAAGTAGGAAAACCTGCAAAATCGGCAGTGTATCAAATACTTGTTCTCCCCACTGTATATGTATATACACTGCTCAAAAAAATAAAGGGAACACTTAAACAACACAATGTAACTCCATGGCAGTGCTCTGGCAGTGCTCCTCCTGCTCAAAGGCGGAGGTAGCGGTCCTGCTGCTGGGTTGTTGCCCTCCTACGGCCTCCTCCACGTCTCCTGATGTACTGGCCTGTCTCCTGGTAGCGCCTCCATGCTCTGGACACTACGCTGACAGACACAGCAAACCTTCTTGCCACAGCTCGCATTGATGTGCCATCCTGGATGAGCTGCACTACCTGAGCCACTTCTGTGGGTTGTAGACTCCGTCTCATGCTACCACTAGAGTGAGAGCACCGCCAGCATTGAAAAGTGACCAAAACATCAGCCAGGAAGCATAGGAACTGAGAAGTGGTCTGTGGTCACCACCTGCAGAATCACTCCTTTATTGGGGGTGTCTTGCTAATTGCCTATAATTTCCACCTTTTGTCTATTCCATTTGCACAACAGCATGTGAAATTTATTGTCAATCAGTGTTGCTTCCTAAGTGGACAGTTTGATTTCACAGAAGTGTGATTGACTTGGAGTTACATTGTGTTGTTTAAGTGTTCCCTTTATTTTTTTGAGCAGTGTATATAGTATATGGGTTGTATTCACTCACTCACCTCATCTCCACCACACTCTTTATCTTCTCTAAGCCCTGACCCCAGATCAGTATTATCTTCTCTAAGCCCTGACACCAGATCAGTATTATATTCTCTAAGCCCTGACCCCAGATCAGTATTATATTCTCTAAGCCCTGACCCCAGATCAGTATTATCTTATCTAAGCCCTGACCCCAGAACAGTATTATCTTCTCTAAGCCCTGACCCCAGAACAGTATTATATTCTCTAAGCCCTGACCCCAGAACAGTAGTATCTTCTCTAAGCCCTGACCCCAGAACAGTAGTATCTTCTCTAAGCCCTGACCCCAGAACAGTATTATATTCTCTAAGCCCTGACCCCAGAACAGTAGTATCTTCTCTAAGCCCTGACCCCAGAACAGTATTATATTCTCTAAGCCCTGACCCCAGAACAGTATTATATTCTCTAAGCCCTGACCCCAGAACAGTAGTATATTCTCTAAGCCCTGACCCCAGAACAGTATTATATTCTCTAAGCCCTGACCCCAGAACAGTATTATATTCTCTAAGCCCTGACCCCAGAACAGTATTATATTCTCTAAGCCCTGACCCCAGAACAGTATTATATTCTCTAAGCCCTGACCCCAGAACAGTAGTATATTCTCTAAGCCCTGACCCCAGAACAGTATTATATTCTCTAAGCCCTGACCCCAGAACAGTATTATATTCTCTAAGCCCTCACACCAGAACAGTATTATCTCGCCGTCATTACAGCATTACAGCTTCAAAGTCAGTCAGCCAGCATACGGTGCCTGTGTGTCTGTGTGTGTGTGTGTGTGTGTCTTTCATCCAGTTTTTGTATTTATTATGGATCCCCATCCCCATTAGCTGCTGTCAAGGCAGCAGCTACTCTTCCTGGGGTCCAGCAAAATTAAGGCAGTTTATACAATTTTAAAAATATTATAATACATTGACAGATTTCACAACACACTGTGTGCCCTCAGGCCCCTACTCCACCACTACCACATATCTACAGTACAAAACCCATGTGTACGTGTGTGTATAGTGCATATGTTATCGTGTGTGTGTGTGTGTGTGTGTGTGTGTGTGTGTGTGTGTGTGTGTGTGTGTGTGTGTGTGTGTGTGTGTGTGTGTGTGTGTGTGTGTGTGTGTGTGTGTGTGTGTGTGTGTGTGTGTGTCTGTGCCTATGTTTGTGCTGCGAAGAGACCTCTTGTGGCATGTTTTGTGGGGTATGCATGGGCGTCTGAGCTGTGCGCCAGTAGTTCAACATGTGTAAATATTAAAAGGTGTAAATATTTGTATGAACATAACAAGATTCAACAACTGAGACATGAACTGAACAAGTTCCACAGACATGTGACTAACAGAAATGGAATAATGTGTCCCTGAACAAAGTGGTGGTCAAAATCAAAAGTAACAGTCAGTATCTGGTATGGCCACCTGCTGCATTAAGTACTGCGGTGCATCTCCTCCTCATGGACTGCACCAGATTTGCCAGTTCTTGCTGTGAGATATTACCCCACTCTTCCACCAAGGCACCTGCAAGTTCCCGGACATTTCTGGGGGGAATGGCCCTAGCCCTCACCCTCCGATCCAACAGGTCCCAGACGTGCTCAATGGAATTGAGATCCGGGCTCTTCGCTGGCCATGGCAGAACACTGACATTCCTGTCTTGCAGGAAATCACAAACAGAACGAGCAGTATGGCTGGTGGCATTGTCATGCTGGAGGGTAATGTCAGGATGAGCCTTGCAGGAAGGGTACCACATGAGGGAGGAGGATGTCTTCCCTGTAACGCACAGTGTTTAGATTGCCTGCAATGACAAGCTCAGTGCCATAATGCTGTGACACACTGCCCCAGACCATGACAGACCCTCCACCTCCAAATCGATCCCGCTCCAGTGAACAGGCCTCGGTGTAACTCATTCCTTTGACGATAAACGCAAATCCGACCATCACTCCTGGTGAGACAAAACTGCGACTCGTCAGTGAAGAGCACTTTTTGCCAGCCCTGTCTGGTCCAGCGATGGTGGGTTTGTGCCCATAGGCTACATTGTTGCCGGTGATGTCTGGTGAGGACCTGCCTTACAATAGGCCTACAAGCCCTCAGTCCAGCCTCTCTCAGCCTATTGCGGACAGTCTGAGCACTGATGGAGGGATTGTGCGTTCCTGGTGTAACTCGGGCAGTTGTTGTTGCCATCCTGTACCTGTCCCGCAGGTGTGATGTTCGGATGTACCGA
This sequence comes from Salvelinus alpinus, assembly GCF_045679555.1. NCBI lineage: Eukaryota > Metazoa > Chordata > Actinopteri > Salmoniformes > Salmonidae > Salvelinus > Salvelinus alpinus. The sequence goes on along the minus strand of NC_092102.1, from coordinate 46,844,256 downwards.
TCCTGTGCAGGTGTTGTTACACGTGGTCTGCCACTGTGAGGATGATCAGCTGTCCGTCCTGTCTCCCTGTAGTGCTGTCTTAGGCGTCTCACAGTACGGACATTGCAATTTATTGCCCTGGCCACATTTGCAGTCCTCATGTCTCCTTGCAGCATGCCTATGGCACGTTCACGCAGATGAGCAGGGACCCTGGGCATATTTATTTTGGGGTTTTTCAGAGTCAGTAGAAGGGCCTCTTTAGTGTCCTAAGTTTTCATGACTGTGACCGTAATTGCCTACCGTCTGTAAGCTGTTAGTGTCTTAACAACCGTTCCACAGGTGCATGTTCATTAATAGTTTATGGTTCATTGAACAAGCATGGGAACCAGTGTTTAAACCCTTTACAATGAAGATCTGTGAAGTTATTTGGAATTTTACGAATTATCTTTGAAAGACAGTGTCCTGTAAAAGGGACGTTTCTTTTGTTGCTGAGTTTAGTTGGCAATATAAATTGGTTTAGTGATGAATGTGCTATCTGATTCCATGAACGATGAAGCTGAGTTTACTTTTTTCCCCAAAATGTTATTTTAAGGTGCTCCAATGCTTTCATTCTTTATGTCATATATCTTTATTTCATAGTGTAGTTTCTTCTTCTTTTCATTCAGTTTAGTCACTTGATTTATCAATTTGCAATTCATTTGCCAATCGGTTGTGCAGCCAGACTTATTTGCCATTCCTTTTGCCTCATCCCTCTAAACTATACCGTTTTTAAATTCCTCATCAATCCACAGGGATTTATCTGTTTTTACAGTCATTTTCTTAATACGGTAGGTACATGCTTATTAGTAACTGGACTAAGCAATTTCATAAATGTGTCAAGTGCAGTGTCTTTATGCTCCTCATTACACACCACAGACCAACAAATATTCTTCACGTCAACAACATATGAATCACTACAAAAAGTATTGTATGACCTCTTATACACTATATTAGTCCCAGCCTTTGGAACTTTGGTTTTCCTAGATATAGCTACTGTATTGTGATCACTACATCCAATGGCTCTTCATACTGCTTTAGAGCACATTTCTATACTGTATCATCAAAGATATTATCTAAATGAGTTTCAGAGATAGTCAGTATATGAATATCATCTGTTACTAGCAAAATATTGATTTCATGAACCTTTTTTCTTAAGCTACATATGTTAACGTGGGCTTTTTTTGAGCACTTTTCTTCTGCAATGCTTATTTTTATTGCTTTACTAGGAAGCATAGCAGAAGTAGACATGCTCATGTTATTTATGTTAGTGCAGGGTGAGCTGCACACAGTGGACTTCCTACTAGGGCACACCGGCTCAGTGCTAACAGCATACATCTGGTTCATAGGCACATGATTACTGCATACAATAGCTGTAGGATCAGTAGAGGCATTCAAGGCTGTTAGAGGGACATAAATTAGGTAACTTACATTGTGTCTACCAACGCCCCCTGGTGTAATGGGCATTTGCTGAAGCATTATGACATCTCTCCGTCACAATGGTAGGGATTAACTGAGCTGGGCAGGGGTCATTGGTAAGTCATTGTCTCAACGAAACCTTATAATGCTGTGAAAGGATCCAGGAACCCAAATGATTTGGGTGGATCCCGTCCTCCTTATAAAATGAGTTTTGTTTCCAAAAGGTATCGAAATTGTAAACAGTTACAACCATTGAGCTGCAATAATCACGGAGCCAGTTGTGAACAGAAATAATCCTGTTAAAGCGTTCATTGGCCCGATTCAGAGAGGACACAGGGCCAGATATGATCAGAGAGGGCACAGGGCCAGATATGATCAGAGAGGGCACAGGGCCAGATATGATCAGAGAGGGCACAGGGCCAGATATGATGGGCCTTTTATTAGTGTATAGCAGAGAGTCAATCAGCTCTTTAAAATCCAGTTTCAACTGTTCAGAGCTGCACTTCATAATGTAATTAAAACCCACATAGACTACAATAGAATCAATTTCCATGTCCTGGTGTAGTACATTCGGGAGCAGCTTAGTAATGTCATTTACTCAAGCTCTGGGATAGGACATTGTTTTTGTCAGGCTCTTCAGTCCCTCTCCTCTAGTGGAGAACAAAAGTAGTGCACTGTGTAATTGCGGTAGTAGTAGTAGTGGTAGTGGTAGTGGTATTAGTAATATTAGTAGAAGTGGTGGTAGTGGTAGTAGTAGTAGTAGTAGTAGTAGTAGTGGTAGTAGTAGTGGTAGTAGTAATAGTAGTGGTAGTAGTAGTAGTGGTGGTAGTAGTAGTAGTAGTGGTGGTAGTGGCAGTGGTAGTAGTAATAGTAGTGGTAGTAGTAGTAGTGGTGGTAGTAGTAGTAGTAGTAGTGGTGGTAGTGGTAGGAGTAGTGGTGCTAGTGGTAGTAGTAGTAGTGGTGGTAGTAGTAGTGGTAGTAATAGTGGTGGTAGTATTAGTAGTAGTGGTGGTGCTAGTAGTAGAAGTGGTGGTAGTGGTAGTAGTAGTTGTGGTAGTAGTAGTAGTAGTGGCAGTGGTAGTAGTAGTGGTAGTAGTAATAGTGGTAGTAGTAGTAATACTGGTAGTGGTAGTAATAGTAGTAGTAGTAGTAGTGGCAGTAATAGTAGTAATAGTGGTAGTAGTAGTGGTAGTGGTAGTAGTAGTAGTGGTAGTAGTAGTAGTAGTAGTAGTAGTAGTAGTAGTGGTGGAATTAGTAGCGGTAGTAGCAGTAGTAGTAGTAGTAGTAGTGGTAGTAGTAGTAGTAATAGTAGTAATAGTGGTAGTAGTGGTGGTAGTAGTGGTAGTGGTATTAGTAGTAGTTGTAGTAGTAGTAATAGTGGAAGTAGTAGGGGTAGTGGCAGTGGTAGTAGTAGCAGTACTAGTAGTGTTAGTAGCAGTGATGGTGAAAGTAGTAGTAGTACTAGTAGTGGTAATGGTAGTAGTAGTGGTGGTAGTAATAGCGGTAGTAGTGGTAGTACTAGTGGTAGTAATAGTAGTGGTAATGGTAGTGGTAGTAGTGGTAGTGGTAGTAGTAGTAGTGGCGGTAGTAGTAATAGTGGTAGTGGTAGTATTAGTGGGAGTATTAAGGTTAGTGGTAGTAAAAGTGGTAGTAGTGGTAACGGTAGTGGTAGTAGTAGTGGTAGTGGTAGTGGTAGTAATAGTGGTAGTGGTTGTAATAGTGGTGGTGGTAGTGGTAGGAATAGTAGTAGTGGTAGTGGTAGGAATAGTAGTAGTGGTAGTAGTAATAGTGGTAGTAGTAATAGTGGTGGTAGAAGTAATAGTGGTATGGGTAGTAGTAGTAGTAGTAGTAAAAGTGGTGGTATTGGTAGTAATAGTGGTAGTAGTAGTAATAGTGGTATTGGTAGTGGTAGTAGTTGTCGTGGTAGTGGTAGTGGTAGGAATAGTAGTAGTGGTAGTAGTAATAGTGGTAGTAGTAATAGTGGTGGTAGAAGTAATAGTGGTATTGGTAGTAGTAGTAGTAGTAGTAAAAGTGGTGGTATTGGTAGTAATAGAGGTAGTAGTAGTAATAGTGGTATTGGTAGTGGTAGTAGTTGTCGTGGTAGTAGTAGTAGTAGTAGTAGTAGTAATAGTGATAGTAGTAGTAATAGTAGTAGTGGTAGTAGTAGTAATCGTGGTAGTAGTAGTAATAGTGGTATTGGTAGTGGTAGAAGTTGTCGTGGTAGTAGTGGTAGTAGTAGTAGTAGTAATAGTGATAGTAGTAGTAATAGTGGTAGTGGTAGTAATAGTGGTAGTAGTGGTGGTAGTATTAGTAGTAGTGGTAGTGGTAGTAATAGTGGTAGTGGTAGTAATAGTGGTAGTAGTAGTAGTAGTGGTAGTGGTAGTAATAGTGGTAGTAGTAGTAGTAGTGGTAGTGGTAGTAATAGTGGTAGTAGTAGTAGTAGTGGTAGTGGTAGTAATAGTGATAGTAGTAGTAATAGTGGTAGTAGTAGTAATAGTGGTAGTGGTAGTAATAGTGATAGTAGTAGTAGTAGTGATAGTAGTAGTAATAGTGATAGTAGTAGTAATAGTGGTAGTGGTAGTAATAGTGGTAGTAGTGGTGGTAGAGTAGTAATAGTGATAGAAGTAGTAGTAGTGATAGTAGTAGTAATAGTGATAGTAGTAGTAATAGTGGTAGTGGTAGTAATAGTGGTAGTAGTGGTGGTAGTATTAGTAGTAGTGGTAGTGGTAGTAATAGTGATAGTAGTAGTAGTAGTAGTGATAGTAGTAGTAATAGTGATAGTAGTAGTAATAGTGGTAGTGGTAGTAATAGTGGTAGTAGTAGTAATAGTGGTAGTGGTAGTAATAGTGGTAGTAGTGGTGGTAGTATTAGTAGTAGTGGTAGTGGTAGTAATAGTGATAGTAGTAGTAGTAGTAGTGATAGTAGTAGTAATAGTGATAGTAGTAGTAATAGTGATAGTAGTAGTAATAGTGATAGTAGTAGTAATAGTGGTAGTGGTAGTAATAGTGGTAGTAGTGGTGGTAGTATTAGTAGTAGTGGTAGTGGTAGTAATAGTGATAGTAGTAGTAATAGTGATAGTAGTAGTAATAGTGGTAGTGGTAGTAATAGTGATGGTAGTAGCAGTAGTGGTAGTGGTAGTAGTGGTAGTATTAGTAGTAGTACTGGTAGTAGTAGTAATAGTGGTAGTAGTAATGTTAGTAATAGTGGTAGTGGTAGTAGTAGTGGTAATGGTAGTAGTTATGGTAGTGGTAGTAGTAGTGGTAGTAGTAGTAGTAGTAGTGGTACTGGTAGTAGTAGTAATAGTGGTAGTAGTAATGATAGTGGTAGTAATAGTGGTAGTAGTGGTAATAGTGGTAGTACTAGTAGTGGTAGTAGTAGGTATAGTGGTAGTGGTAGTGGTAGTAATAGTCATGGTAGTAGTTGTAGAGGTAGTAGTAATCGTATTGGTAGTGGTAGTAATAGTGGTAGTGGTAGTGGTAGTAGTGGTAGTAGTGGTAGTCGTGGTAGTAGTTGTACTAATAGTGGTAGTAGTAGTAGTGGTACTAATAGTGGTAGGTTTTAACTGGTTTCTCGTTGTCACAGACTGAATTGTACACCAATTTACAATCATAACTTTAATCAGATATAGTGATCAAATATTGAAATCCTAAACTAGCAATACACTTAATATAATACAATGTTATAATATGCAATATATACAAAACAATAACAATACAACAACAAGGTTTGGGGTTTGCAAGCTTTAGAAAACACATCTTTAGAGTTCTTAGGTAGGCATTTCAAGTGTGAAATATGTGGAATATGGAATGGGAGAGTTCTGATAGCGGCCTGTGCGTGTCATGGGAGTGTTCAGTTTGTGGCTGTTCTGGGTTGCCCATCCAGTAATCTGTTTTCTGATTGGGGGAGCCAGTTCTGCAGAGATTTAGAAAATGTCACGCAGATCTGCTTCCGTCTGCTCTCCAAGGGCATGATTCCAAGGGCTTCAAGGGCTTCCCAGTAGCTGCTGTAAGAACCGTTGAGATTTATTCTGCAGGTTGTCTTCTGAACCCGCTCCAGCTGAGCAGCCAGGGTGCCAGGCAGGCACAGCATACTCCGGAACTGGTTTTACGTAGTAGCCGATCTAGACGGACAGGAGGTCTGCTGTGGTTACAGAGAAACGCTTTATGCGCTTGAGGAGGAACAGCTTCCTGCTGGTGCTTGTGGTCATGGTGTCAACCTGGCTGCTCCAGCGCAGGTCTCGCTGGACAGTGAGAGACCCTGACCCTGACCCCAGAGACCCTGACCTTTAATGTCTCTGACAGGGGTACAGCGTTGATGAGGAGTGGTAGTACATGTGGTGTTTTTTTTATATTTTTTATAGAAGGTGACATGCATCACAACACATTTCTTCTCATTGAGGAGCATGCCATTGGTGCTCAACCAGATGCATCCAGGTGCTCAACTCATCCAGTTGCTTCTGCATTGATGATGGTTGCTGCAGTTCCCTGGTTTCAAGCAGATTCATGTAATTGGCGTACAGTATTTCCACACAGGATTGGCAGCTTCATGTAGGGAAGAGGGTGTCATTTGGAACGCACACCCAGACAGGAGACAGCTGCAGACGTTCCTTATTATTGATCCAAAAATAAAGATGATACGTTTTCCCTTCATGGCTATACGGCTACGTCTATTAAGACCAGCAGCATTAAGCACTACAGGAAAGGGGATGGATGGTTCAATAATCGTTGTTTGTCTGGGCTCAAATTGTGAAATTGCAGACTATTGTTTTTGACAATGTAGGGTTTGCCAGCTACAGTATTTGCTATTTGGGAGTGAGAATAAGACCATACCTCAGTTCCATATGGAGAGGTATCCTGCTCTTTTGCACACCAGTATTTCTACTTGCACATCCTCATCTATACATCTATCACTCCAGTGTAAATTGCTAAATTGTCATTACTTCGCTACTATGGCCTATTTAGTGCCTTACCTTCTTACTACATTTGCACACACTGTATACAGATTTTTCTATTGTGTACGTTTGTACGTTTGACTGTACGTTTGTTTATCCCATGTGTAACACTGTGTTGTTGTTTTTGTCACACTGCTTTGCTTTATCTTGGCCAGGTCACAGTTGTAAATGAGAACTTGTTCTCAACTGGTCTACCTGGTTAAATAAAGGTGAAATCAAATTAAAAATATATATTTTTTAAAGTAGTCAGGGTCTAGTTCATTAGGCACTTAACTGAGTTAGAAACTGCCTGAAACAAAGAGGGACTCCTTGAAGTTGTTCAATATGAAACATAACATTTTTGTTTTCCATTGCATTTAAAAAAAAATGTTTTCCATTGTGCCCTAATGAACATGACCCTTCCCGTTCCATATGGAGAGGTACCCTGTGTAGTGAACATGTCATTAGTCATGTTTCTCCGAGAGGATTGTTCCACTACATGTAATGGGTGAAATAGAGAGCTAGGTTATTAGAGGGAATGAAGAATGAGTCAATCACCACCTTCCGGAGACACCTGAAACCCCACCTCTTTAAGGAATACCTAGGATAGGATAAAGTAATCCTTCTAACCCCCCCCCCCCTTAAAAGAGTTAGATGCACTATTGTAAAGTGGTTGTTCCACTGGATATCATAAGGTGAATGCACCAATTTGTAAGTTGCTCTGGATAAGAGCGTCTGCTAAATGACTTAAATGTAAATGTAAATGTAAGAAGATGGATTTAGAATGTATTGCAGTCATCATAGCTCACTCAAAGAAACACTTAGCAAAGGGGCAGAATAGCTATATTATTTTGTAGTTAAAGTAGAAGCAATTACTTCATTGGTTATTACAGTGTAATTATTGATTTACTATGTCATTTCTTAGTAAATACCTAGCCATTTATTTAGCATAAAATCAAGTGCTTCCGCTCTCTCTCTCTCTCTCTCCTGTTGATGGTGCAGTGAAGGTGTTTGTAGTCTGAGTTGCAGGTTGATTCATATGTCTCTTCGTTGTTGAATGGCGTAGTCACCTCCCTCTCTCTCTTTTTCTTTCTCTCTGTTTCTCTCTCTTTCTCTGCCTCCGCCCCATCTCTCTCCCCCCCTCTCTCTCTCTCTGTCTCTCTCTGTCTTCTAAAACCACCAGCTCAGACAGATATTTGCCTGCTAGTTCACTCTTAGAAAGAAGTGTTATCTAGAACCTAAAACGGTTATTCAGCTGTCCCCATAGGAGAACCTTTTGAAGAACCATTTATGGTTCCAGGTAGAACCCTTTTGGGTTCCATTTAAAACACTTTCCACAAAGGGTTCTACAGTACCTGGAACAAAAATGGGTTCTATCTGGAACCAAAAAGGGTTATCCTATGGGGACCGTTGAAAATCCCTTGTGGAACCCTGTTTTCTAAGAGTGTACTCACTGGAGAACAGCTTCCTCTGAGCTGCTAGGGAGCTAAATACAGTATGAAGTGGAGGCTGAGGCTTCAGCAGGGTTTCTGTAAGACAGGTCAATTATATAATTGGGGTTGCTCATTATTATTCTTGTTCCCCACATAGCCTTTTCCTCGGGCTGCCCTGTAGCATGTTAAGTTAAGCCCCGGGGCTCAAAGGTCTGATTATGTCATTGTGATCTTCCTCAGTAAGGGTTGATTATTTGAGATTTACATCTCATTAGGTAAGCCTCCACTGAGTGCCATTAAATGACCTCAGAGCCCCATAAAATATTGGCGTTCTGCCCTTTTGAAATGTCATTCCTGTACTTTGTCCATCATCGGTTCTGCACTTAAAAGTGTATAATGAGATACTATAGATATTCACCAGATATTGTAGATACCCACCAGATACTGCAGATACTGTAGATACTGTAGATACTGTAGATACTGTAGATACTCACTAGCTACTATAGATATTCACTAGATACTGTACATACTCACCAGATACTGTAGATACTGTAGATACTGTACATACTCACCATATACTGTAGATACTGTAGATATTCAAGAGATACTGTAGATACTCACCAGATACTGTACATACTCACCAGATACTGTAGATACTGTAGATACTGTACATACTCACCAGATACTGTAGATACTGTAGATATTCAACAGATACTGTAGATATTCACCAGATACTGTACATACTCCCCGGATACTGTACATACTGTAGATACTCACCAGATACTGTAGATACTGTAGGTATTCAACAGATACTGTAGATATTCACCAGATACTGTAGATACTGTAGATACTCACCATATACTACAGATACTGTAGATTTTCACCAGATACTGTACATACTCACCAGATACTGTAAATACTGTAGATATTCACCAGATACTGTAGATATTCACCAGATACTGTAGATACTGTACATACTCCCCAGATACTGTACATACTGTACATACTCACCAGATACTGTAAATACTGTACATACTGTAGGTGCTGTACATACTCACCAGATACTGTAGATACTGTAGATACTGTACATACTCCCCAGATACTGTAGATACTGTAGATACTGTACATACTGTAGGTGCTGTATATACTCCCCAGATCATGTACATACTGTACATACTCCCCAGATACTGTAGATACTGTACATACTGTACATACTGTAGGTGCTGTACATACTCCCCAGATACTGTAGATACTGTAGATACTGTACATACTGTAGGTGCTGTACATACTCCCCAGATACTGTACATACTGTAGGTGCTGTACATACTCACCAGCATTCTGGTTCTCTAATGCTTCTCTTATTAATACCATTTGTACACTTCTTTTTTTTTACAGTAAACTGTCGCCTGTGTGCAATACTAGTGTGAGAAATGACTGTTCTGCGTCTGCCTGTGCTTCTGTACTGTATATTGTTATTGCAAAGGTGTGTGGGGGTTTTCTGTATATCATCATCATCATGCAGAGGTTAGGATTGTACCCTGACAGCCAGGTAATATTGAGGGGGTTACTACAGTAGGAAGCTGTTAATTGGACGGTGAAAGGAAGATTCATAGTCAGTCTATTCTACAAATCCACCACCCACTGTTCTTCACACCTATTGTAAATCAATGGATTCACTCCTTTGTTTAAACCATCATATGCATGTCTACACAAACACATGCATGCATGTAGTGCGTACACACTTACTGTTTACAGATGTAGGATCTTAATTTGACCCAGTTTGCTACAGCAGGAAAGTAATCCTGTAGCAACAGGACATTTGAAATATTATGTGGATTATAATGAATGGACATTTTTGTAGTGTCTTTATACATTGATACTTCAGAAGCCTTTTTCAACTTCAAAATACACAACTTTTACATTTCCTTCATTGCAGAAAAGTTATATTGAAACACGGTAATCAAATTAAGATCCTACATTTGTATACACACACGTGGGGCGTGTGCAGGCTTATAGAACACAGCTTTCTGACGCCAAGTGTTTACCCCCAAGCCATAGGACTCCCGAGCAGCTAATCAAATGGCTACCCGGACTATGCACTGTTAAAAATTAAAGGCTAAGGGCTTGTAAGTAAGCATTTCACTGTAAGGTCTACTACACGTGTTATATTCGGCGGACACGACAAATAAACTTTGATTTGATTTGACATGATGATGACGCAATTTCGTATAAGCCCACAGTGAATTCAGAATGGACAGTGTGAGGAATAGCGTGAGGAACAGCCAACATTAGGGCTCCCGAGTGGTGCAGCGGTCTAAGGCACTGCATCTCAGTGCTAGGAGGTATCACTTCAGACGCTTGTTTTTGATTCCAGGCTGTAACAACAACCGGCTATGATTGGGTGGTGCACAATTGGCCCAGCATTGTCCGGGTTTGGCCCGTCATTGCCTAGTTAATAATTAGAGAGAGTGAGACCCCCCCCCCCCCCTTCACACTGGATGGTAATAGAGGAGAAATATACCTTAAAATCACTATTGGACATTTACCGATTAATTGCCTACATTTTACCTGCAGTGGAATTGGAAAGGCATTTTATCAACTGGCTAGCAGCACTATAGCTGGAGCTGTACAGCTGTAGCTGCCTTGGTATTGGAAAACACAATGATCTAAGAGGTTATTGCTTTCTTCATGGCCGAAGGGCTTTGATGAACAACCCAAGCCTCTCCCATAACAAAGGCTTGTACAGTATCGCCTGCACCTGTCAGTGTTAGTGTCTGTCAGTGCACAGTGAACATGAATGGGAGGCTGGGCTATTGATTTAGATCTATCTGGATCTATCTGGATCTATCTGTAGAGTTAAGGTTACACATTAGTTGTAGGTTACTCGAAATAAGATACGTTTGGACTGGAACAAACAATTTGGATGTGTGTCTTTGGATCCATTCTTCAACTATCTATTTTCCATTCTGTCTCTGGTTAGCGTTACTATAGAAGGAAGCTACTCGCAATATGGATACTTTGGATCCATTCCTATCTAACTGTTTACATATTTATCTATCTATTTCCTTAGTCCATTGTGTACGTTATGGTATAGTGGTTTTAATGTAGATACTTGGGTCTTGAATTGAGTGTTTGAAAACCATCTATTTCCTCATCCTTTGAGGCTGTCACTCTCTTCACTTGTCTGTGCTCTGTTGGTGAACACATGTCTTGGTGACATCAGGTATTTTTTGTTTATTTTATTTAGTTGGATCCCCATTAGCTTTTGCAGAAGCAGCAGCTGCTCTTTCTAGGGTCCACAACAACAACAAAAAACACGAAACATGAAAGTAACAAAACACTGATAGCCAAGGAAAGTCACACAATTTGAGTATCTGCAGTTTCTGGTGAATATCTACAGTATCTACAGTATCTACAGTATCTACAGTATCTACAGTATCTACAGTTTCTGGTGAATATCTACAGTATCTACAGTATCTGGTGAGTATCTACAGTATCTACAGTATCTACAGTATCTACAGTATCTGGTGAATATCTACAGTATCTACAGTATCTACAGTATCTACAGTATCTACAGTATCTGGTGAGTATCTACAGTATCTACAGTATCTACAGTATCTACAGTATCTGGTGAGTATCTACAGTATCTACAGTATCTACAGTATCTACAGTATCTACAGTATCTGGTGAGTATCTACAGTATCTACAGTATCTACAGTATCTACAGTATCTGGTGAATATCTACAGTATCTACAGTATCTACAGTATCTGGTGAATATCTACAGTATCTACAGTATCTACAGTATCTACAGTATCTGGTGAATATCTACAGTAGCTACAGTATCTGGTGAATATCTACAGTATCTACAGTATCTACAGTATCTACAGTATCTGGTGAATATCTACAGTAGCTACAGTATCTGGTGAGTATCTACAGTTGGAATTTGTGGTCTGTATATTTAATAATTTATCTTAGGATAGCATCAACACCACCGGCCATTCTGGGTTGTTTGTATTTTGACCTGTAGTTCATTCAATGCAATTGGAGAATCTAGTGGGTACTGGAAGTCTTTAATAGTTGATTCTAAGATTAATAATTGATCAGTACAGTTGAAGTCGGAAGTTTACATGCATCTTAGCCAAATACATTTAAACTCAGTTTTTCACAATTCCTGACATTTAATCCCAGTAAAAATTCCTTGTCTTAGGTCAGTTAGGATCACCACTTTATTTTAAGAATGTGAAATGTCAGAATAATAGTAGAGAGATGTCACGTTTCTGACCTTATTTCCTTTATTTTCCTTTGTTTTGTCTTTAGTTAGTATGGTCAGGGCGTGAGTTGGGGTGGGCAGTCTATGTTCTGTGTTTCTATGTTTAGGTTTGTCAATTGGCCTGATATGGTTCTCAATCAGAGGCAGGTGTTTTTCATTGTCTCTGATTGGGAACCATATTTAGGTAGCCTGTTTTCACTGTTGGTTTGTGGGTGTTTGTTTCCTGTGTCAGTGTTTGTGCCACACGGGACTGTTTTCGGTTAGGTTTACTTTGTTATTTTGTATTTGTATCTTGTTCAGTTTGTTCTATTAAAACATGGACACTTACCACGCTGCGTCTTGGTCCGATCCCTTGGTCCGATCCCGAAATCTGCCGCTACAAGAGAGTAATTTATTTCAGCTTTTATATCTTTCATCACATTTCCAGTAGGTCAGAAGTTTACATACACTCAATTAGTATTTGGTAACATTGCCTTTAAATTGTTTAACTTGGGTCAAACATTTCGGGTAGCCTTCCACAAGCTTCCCACAATAAATTGGGTGAATTTTGGCCCATTCCTCCTGACAGAGCTGGTGTAACTAAGTCAGGTTTGTAGGCCTCCTTGCTCGCACACGCTTTTTCAGTTCTGTCCACAGATTTTCTATAAGATTGAGGTCAGGGCTTTGTGATGGCAACTCCAATACCTTGACTTTGTTGTCCTTAAACCATTTTTCCACAACTTTGGAATTATGCTTGGAGTCATTGTCCATTTGGAAGACCCATTTGCAACCAAGCTTTAACTTCCTGACTGATGTCTTGAGATTTTCTTCAATATATCAACATAATTTTCCGTCCCTCATGATGCCATCAATTTCGTGAAGTGCACCAGACCCTCCTGCAGCAAAGCCTCCCAGAACATGATGCTGCCACCCCCGTGCTTCACGGTTGTGATGGTATTCTTCGGCTTGCAAGCCTCCCCCTTTTTCCTCCAAACATAACGATGGTCATAATGGCCAAACAGTTCTATTTTTGTTTAATCAGACCAGAGTACATTTATCCAAAAAGTATGATATTTGTCCCCATGTGCAGTTGCAAACCGTAGTCTGGCTTTTTTATGGCAGTTTTGGAGCAGTGGCTTCTTCTTTGCTGAGCGGCCTTTCAGGTTATGTCAATTTAGGACTCGTTTTGTTGTGGATATAGATACTTTTGTACCTGTTTCCTCCAGCATCTTCACAAGGTCCTTTGCTGTTGTTCTGGGATTGATTTGCACTTTTCGCACCAAAGTACGTTCATCTCTAGGAGACAGAACACGTTTCTTCCTGAGCGGTATGACGGCTGCGTGGTCCCATGTTGTTTATACCTGTGTACTATTGTTTGTACAGATGAACGTGGTACCTTCAGGCGTTTGGAAATTGCTCCCAAGGATGAACCAGACTTGTGGAGGTCTACAATTTTTTTCTGAGGTCTTGGCTGATTTCTTTTGATTTTCCCATGATGTCAAGCAAAGAGGCACTGAGTTTGAAGGTAGGCCTTGAAATACATCCACAGGTACACCTCCAATTGACTCAAATGATGTCAATTAGCCTATCAGAATCTTCTAAAGCCATGACATCATTTTCTGGAATTTTCCAAGCTGTTTAAAGGCACAGTCAACTTAGTGTATGTAAACTTCTGACCCACTGGAATTGTGATACAGTGAATTATAAGTGAAATAATCTGTCTGTAAACAATTGTTGGAATAATTACTTGTGTCATGCACAAAGTATATGTCCTAACCGACTTGCCAAAACTATAGTTTGGTAACAAGAAATTTGTGGAGTGGTTGAAAAACGAGTTTTAATGACTCCAACCTAAGTGTATGTAAACTTCCGACTTCAACTGTATATCTTTATTTGCTATTTGTTCTTTGTTATTGGGCAAAAAAGATTGGAGAAGTGGTTTATCCATACATCTTCATTTTGGATAGATAACTCTTTCTATTGCTGTTTGTTTAGTGTGTTTCAAATTTTCAAGAAGTGGTTCGATTCTATGAATTATTCCATTACGTTTAGCTCGTTTCTGACGTGCTTTTTAAAAATGTTTCCGTAGTTTATTTCTGTACTGTTTTAGTGTTCCACCGTTATGTTGGTGTACATTCAGGTTTTCTTGTTCTCTGTGTTTTTGGATGGATAGGATCCTCATTTCTCATAGGTTTCTTATTTCTTGGGTTTTTGCATTTTTCTTTAAACCATTTGTCATTGCTGTTCATTTTTCTTAGGTTTCTTTTTGATTTGATAGGGAAGCTGAATGGTCAAATATACTGTTTAGGCTTTCTACTGCCAAGTTTACACCTTCTGTCACGTCCTGATCTTAGTTCCTTTTTTATGTCTCTATTTTAGTTTGGTCAGGGCGTGAGTTGGGGTGGGCATTCTATGTTTTGTTCTGTGTGTTTATATTCTATGTTGTAGGTCTAGGTTTTCTGTTTCTATGTGTTTGGCCTGGTATGGTTCTCAATCAGAGGCAGCTGTCTATCGTTGTCTCTGATTGAGAGCCATACTTAGGTTGCCTGTTTTCCCACTATGATTTGTGGGTAGTTGTTTTCTGTCTTTGTATTAGTTACCAGACGGAACTGTTTCGGTTGTTCTTTGTTTGTTTATTTTGTATTTTAGTGTTCAGTGCATTTTAATAAAATGACGAACACTTACCACGCTGCACATTGGTCCGATCCTTCCTCCTCCTCCTCAGACGAAGAGGAGATCCGTGACACCTTCACTATTGCAGTGAAACATTTTGTCCAGAAAGTTGTCTAAAAGGGTTTGAATATTTTTGTTGGCTAATCATTTTTCGTTAGTAGTATGCAGTTTGTTTGGCTTTGATGCCTCATGATTGAGTATTGCTCTGTTCAGGTAGACTGTGATTTTTCTGTGATCCGATAGGGGTATCAGTAGGCTGACTGTGAACGCTCTGAGAGACTCTGGGTTGAGCTCGGTGATAAAATAATCTACAGTACAACTGCCAGGGGATGAGCTGTAAGTGTACCTACAGTAGGACTCCCTTCAAATCTACCATTGACTAGTACAGACCCAGCGTGCAACAGAGCTGCAAGAGTTGTGACCCATTTTTGTTGGTTGTTTTGTCAAAGTTGTGTCTAGCGGGGAATATGGGGGAGGGTATGCTGTCACCTCCAGGTAGGTGTTTGTCCCCCTGTGTGCTGAGGGTGTCAGGTTGCCACAGACTAGTACATGTCCCTGGGCCTGCAATTGTTGTTATCTCTAGGATGAAGAAGCTGTCATTGTTAAAGTATGGCGATTCTATTAGGGGGGATATAGGTAGCACACATGAGGAAATGTTTCTCTGTTGAGATCATTTCCTTATTAATTTCTAGCCAGATGTAAAATGTTACTGTTTTGACTAATTTAATAGAGTGGGTTAGGTCTGCTCTATACCAGATTAGCATACCCACTGTGTCTCTTCCCTGTTTCACACCTGGTAGTTTGGTGGATGGGACTACCAGCTCTCTGTAACCTGGATGGGACTACCAGCTCTCTGTAACCTGGATGGGACTACCAGCTCTCTGTAACCTGGATGGGACTACCAGCTCTCTGTAACCTGGATGGGACTACCACCTCTCTGTAACCTGGATGGGACTACCAGCTCTCTGTAACCTGGATGGGACTACCAGCTCTCTGTAACCTGGTTGGGACTACCAGCTCTCTGTAACCTGGATGGGACTACCAGCTCTCTGTAACCTGGATGGGACTACCAGCTCTCTGTAACCTGGATGGGACTACCAGCTCTCTGTAACCTGGATGGGACTACCAGCTCTCTGTAACCTGGATGGGACTACCAGCTCTCTGTAACCTGGATGGGACTACCAGCTCTCTGTAACCTGGATGGGACTACCAGCTCTCTGTAACCTGGATGGGACTACCAGCTCTCTGTAACCTGGATGGGACTAGCACCTCTCTGTAACCTGGATGGGACTACCACCTCTCTGTAACCTGGATGGGACTACCAGCTCTCTGTAACCTGGATGGGACTACCAGCTCTCTGTAACCTGGATGGGACTACCAGCTCTCTGTAACCTGGATGGGACTACCAGCTCTCTGTAACCTGGATGGGACTACCAGCTCTCTGTAACCTGGATGGGACTACCAGCTCTCTGTAACCTGGATGGGACTACCAGCTCTCTGTAACCTGGATGGGACTACCAGCTCTCTGTAACCTGGATGGGACTACCAGCTCTCTGTAACCTGGATGGGACTACCAGCTCTCTGTAACCTGGATGGGACTACCAGCTCTCTGTAACCTGGATGGAACTACCAGCTCTCTGTAACCTGGATGGGACTACCAGCTCTCTGTAACCTGGATGGGACTACCAGCTCTCTGTAACCTGGATGGGACTACCAGCTCTCTGTAACCTGGATGGGACTACCAGATCTCTGTAACCTGGATGGGACTACCAGCTCTCTGTAACCTGGATGGGACTACCAGCTCTCTGTAACCTGGATGGGACTACCAGCTCTCTGTAACCTGGATGGGACTACCAGCTCTCTGTAACCTGGATGGGACTACCAGCTCTCTGTAACCTGGATGGGACTACCAGCTCTCTGTAACCTGGATGGGACTACCAGCTCTCTGTAACCTGGATGGGACTACCAGCTCTCTGTAACCTGGATGGGACTACCAGCTCTCTGTAACCTGGATGGGACTACCAGCTCTCTGTAACCTGGATGGGACTACCAGCTCTCTGTAACCTGGATGGGACTACCAGCTCTCTGTAACCTGGATGGGACTACCAGCTCTCTGTAACCTGGATGGGACTACCACCTCTCTGTAACCTGGATGGGACTACCAGCTCTCTGTAACCTGGATGGGACTACCAGCTCTCTGTAACCTGGATGGGACTACCAGCTCTCTGTAACCTGGATGGGACTACCAGCTCTCTGTAACCTGGATGGGACTACCAGCTCTCTGTAACCTGGATGGGACTACCATCTCTCTGTAACCTGGATGGGACTACCAGCTCTCTGTAACCTGGATGGGACTACCAGCTCTCTGTAACCTGGATGGGACTACCAGCTCTCTGTAACCTGGATGGGACTACCAGCTCTCTGTAACCTGGATGGGACTACCAGCTCTCTGTAACCTGGATGGGACTACCAGCTCTCTGTAACCTGGATGGGACTACCAGCTCTCTGTAACCTGGATGGGACTACCAGCTCTCTGTAACCTGGATGGGACTACCAGCTCTCTGTAACCTGGATGGGACTACCAGCTCTCTGTAACCTGGATGGGACTAGCACCTCTCTGTAACCTGGATGGGACTACCACCTCTCTGTAACCTGGATGGGACTACCAGCTCTCTGTAACCTGGATGGGACTACCAGCTCTCTGTAACCTGGATGGGACTACCAGCTCTCTGTAACCTGGATGGGACTACCAGCTCTCTGTAACCTGGATGGGACTACCAGCTCTCTGTAACCTGGATGGGACTACCAGCTCTCTGTAACCTGGATGGGACTACCAGCTCTCTGTAACCTGGATGGGACTACCAGCTCTCTGTAACCTGGATGGGACTACCAGCTCTCTGTAACCTGGATGGGACTACCAGCTCTCTGTAACCTGGATGGGACTACCAGCTCTCTGTAACCTGGATGGGACTACCAGCTCTCTGTAACCTGGATGGGACTACCAGCTCTCTGTAACCTGGATGGGACTACCAGCTCTCTGTAACCTGGATGGGACTACCAGCTCTCTGTAACCTGGATGGGACTACCAGATCTCTGTAACCTGGATGGGACTACCAGCTCTCTGTAACCTGGATGGGACTACCAGCTCTCTGTAACCTGGATGGGACTACCAGCTCTCTGTAACCTGGATGGGACTACCAGCTCTCTGTAACCTGGATGGGACTACCAGCTCTCTGTAACCTGGATGGGACTACCAGCTCTCTGTAACCTGGATGGGACTACCAGCTCTCTGTAACCTGGATGGGACTACCAGCTCTCTGTAACCTGGATGGGACTACCAGCTCTCTGTAACCTGGATGGGACTACCAGCTCTCTGTAACCTGGGTGGGACTACCAGCTCTCTGTAACCTGGGTGGGACTACCAGCTCTCTGTAACCTGGATGGGACTACCAGCTCTCTGTAACCTGGATGGGACTACCACCTCTCTGTAACCTGGATGGGACTACCAGCTCTCTGTAACCTGGATGGGACTACCAGCTCTCTGTAACCTGGATGGGACTACCAGCTCTCTGTAACCTGGATGGGACTACCAGCTCTCTGTAACCTGGATGGGACTACCAGCTCTCTGTAACCTGGATGGGACTACCAGCTCTCTGTAACCTGGATGGGACTACCAGCTCTCTGTAACCTGGATGGGACTACCAGCTCTCTGTAACCTGGATGGGACTACCAGCTCTCTGTAACCTGGATGGGACTACCAGCTCTCTGTAACCTGGATGGGACTACCACCTCTCTGTAACCTGGATGGGACTACCACCTCTCTGTAACCTGGATGGGACTACCACCTCTCTGTAACCTGGATGGGACTACCACCTCTCTGTAACCTGGATGGGACTACCAGCTCTCTGTAACCTGGATGGGACTACCAGCTCTCTGTAACCTGGATGGGACTACCAGCTCTCTGTAACCTGGATGGGACTACCACCTCTCTGTAACCTGGATGGGACTACCAGCTCTCTGTAACCTGGATGGGACTACCAGCTCTCTGTAACCTGGATGGGACTACCAGCTCTCTGTAACCTGGATGGGACTACCAGCTCTCTGTAACCTGGATGGGACTACCACCTCTCTGTAACCTGGATGGGACTACCAGCTCTCTGTAACCTGGATGGGACTACCAGCTCTCTGTAACCTGGATGGGACTACCAGCTCTCTGTAACCTGGATGGGACTACCACCTCTCTGTAACCTGGATGGGACTACCAGCTCTCTGTAACCTGGATGGGACTACCAGCTCTCTGTAACCTGGATGGGACTACCAGCTCTCTGTAACCTGGATGGGACTACCAGCTCTCTGTAACCTGGATGGGACTACCAGCTCTCTGTAACCTGGATGGGACTACCAGCTCTCTGTAACCTGGATGGGACTACCAGCTCTCTGTAACCTGGATGGGACTACCAGCTCTCTGTAACCTGGATGGGACTACCACCTCTCTGTAACCTGGATGGGACTACCACCTCTCTGTAACCTGGATGGGACTACCACCTCTCTGTAACCTGGATGGGACTACCAGCTCTCTGTAACCTGGATGGGACTACCAGCTCTCTGTAACCTGGATGGGACTACCAGCTCTCTGTAACCTGGATGGGACTACCAGCTCTCTGTAACCTGGATGGGACTACCACCTCTCTGTAACCTGGATGGGACTACCAGCTCTCTGTAACCTGGATGGGACTACCAGCTCTCTGTAACCTGGATGGGACTACCAGCTCTCTGTAACCTGGATGGGACTACCAGCTCTCTGTAACCTGGATGGGACTACCAGCTCTCTGTAACCTGGATGGGACTACCAGCTCTCTGTAACCTGGATGGGACTACCAGCTCTCTGTAACCTGGATGGGACTACCAGTTCTCTGTAACCTGGATGGGACTACCAGCTCTCTGTAACCTGGATGGGACTACCAGCTCTCTGTAACCTGGATGGGACTACCAGCTCTCTGTAACCTGGATGGGACTACCACCTCTCTGTAACCTGGATGGGACTACCACCTCTCTGTAACCTGGATGGGACTACCACCTCTCTGTAACCTGGATGGGACTACCAGCTCTCTGTAACCTGGATGGGACTACCAGCTCTCTGTAACCTGGATGGGACTACCAGCTCTCTGTAACCTGGATGGGACTACCAGCTCTCTGTAACCTGGATGGGACTACCACCTCTCTGTAACCTGGATTGGACTACCAGCTCTCTGTAACCTGGATGGGACTACCAGCTCTCTGTAACCTGGATGGGACTACCAGCTCTCTGTAACCTGGATGGGACTACCAGCTCTCTGTAACCTGGATGGGACTACCAGCTCTCTGTAACCTGGATGGGACTACCAGCTCTCTGTAACCTGGATGGGACTACCACCTCTCTGTAACCTGGATGGGACTACCAGCTCTCTGTAACCTGGATGGGACTACCAGCTCTCTGTAACCTGGATGGGACTACCAGCTCTCTGTAACCTGGGTGGGACTACCAGCTCTCTGTAACCTGGATGGGACTACCAGCTCTCTGTAACCTGGATGGGACTACCAGCTCTCTGTAACCTGGATGGGACTACCAGCTCTCTGTAACCTGGATGGGACTACCAGCTCTCTGTAACCTGGATGGGACTACCAGCTCTCTGTAACCTGGATGGGACTACCAGCTCTCTGTAACCTGGATGGGACTACCAGCTCTCTGTAACCTGGATGGGACTACCAGCTCTCTGTAACCTGGATGGGACTACCAGCTCTCTGTAACCTGGATGGGACTAGCACCTCTCTGTAACCTGGATGGGACTACCACCTCTCTGTAACCTGGATGGGACTACCAGCTCTCTGTAACCTGGATGGGACTACCAGCTCTCTGTAACCTGGATGGGACTACCAGCTCTCTGTAACCTGGATGGGACTACCAGCTCTCTGTAACCTGGATGGGACTACCAGCTCTCTGTAACCTGGATGGGACTACCAGCTCTCTGTAACCTGGATGGGACTACCAGCTCTCTGTAACCTGGATGGGACTACCAGCTCTCTGTAACCTGGATGGGACTACCAGCTCTCTGTAACCTGGATGGGACTACCAGCTCTCTGTAACCTGGATGGGACTACCAGCTCTCTGTAACCTGGATGGAACTACCAGCTCTCTGTAACCTGGATGGGACTACCAGCTCTCTGTAACCTGGATGGGACTACCAGCTCTCTGTAACCTGGATGGGACTACCAGCTCTCTGTAACCTGGATGGGACTACCAGATCTCTGTAACCTGGATGGGACTACCAGCTCTCTGTAACCTGGATGGGACTACCAGCTCTCTGTAACCTGGATGGGACTACCAGCTCTCTGTAACCTGGATGGGACTACCAGCTCTCTGTAACCTGGATGGGACTACCAGCTCTCTGTAACCTGGATGGGACTACCAGCTCTCTGTAACCTGGATGGGACTACCAGCTCTCTGTAACCTGGATGGGACTACCAGCTCTCTGTAACCTGGATGGGACTACCAGCTCTCTGTAACCTGGATGGGACTACCAGCTCTCTGTAACCTGGATGGGACTACCAGCTCTCTGTAACCTGGGTGGGACTACCAGCTCTCTGTAACCTGGATGGGACTACCAGCTCTCTGTAACCTGGATGGGACTACCACCTCTCTGTAACCTGGATGGGACTACCAGCTCTCTGTAACCTGGATGGGACTACCAGCTCTCTGTAACCTGGATGGGACTACCAGCTCTCTGTAACCTGGATGGGACTACCAGCTCTCTGTAACCTGGATGGGACTACCAGCTCTCTGTAACCTGGATGGGACTACCAGCTCTCTGTAACCTGGATGGGACTACCAGCTCTCTGTAACCTGGATGGGACTACCAGCTCTCTGTAACCTGGATGGGACTACCAGCTCTCTGTAACCTGGATGGGACTACCAGCTCTCTGTAACCTGGATGGGACTACCACCTCTCTGTAACCTGGATGGGACTACCACCTCTCTGTAACCTGGATGGGACTACCACCTCTCTGTAACCTGGATGGGACTACCACCTCTCTGTAACCTGGATGGGACTACCAGCTCTCTGTAACCTGGATGGGACTACCACCTCTCTGTAACCTGGATGGGACTACCAGCTCTCTGTAACCTGGATGGGACTACCACCTCTCTGTAACCTGGATGGGACTACCAGCTCTCTGTAACCTGGATGGGACTACCAGCTCTCTGTAACCTGGATGGGACTACCAGCTCTCTGTAACCTGGATGGGACTACCAGCTCTCTGTAACCTGGATGGGACTACCACCTCTCTGTAACCTGGATGGGACTACCAGCTCTCTGTAACCTGGATGGGACTACCAGCTCTCTGTAACCTGGATGGGACTACCAGCTCTCTGTAACCTGGATGGGACTACCAGCTCTCTGTAACCTGGATGGGACTACCACCTCTCTGTAACCTGGATGGGACTACCAGCTCTCTGTAACCTGGATGGGACTACCAGCTCTCTGTAACCTGGATGGGACTACCAGCTCTCTGTAACCTGGATGGGACTACCAGCTCTCTGTAACCTGGATGGGACTACCAGCTCTCTGTAACCTGGATGGGACTACCAGCTCTCTGTAACCTGGATGGGACTACCAGCTCTCTGTAACCTGGATGGGACTACCACCTCTCTGTAACCTGGATGGGACTACCACCTCTCTGTAACCTGGATGGGACTACCACCTCTCTGTAACCTGGATGGGACTACCAGCTCTCTGTAACCTGGATGGGACTACCAGCTCTCTGTAACCTGGATGGGACTACCAGCTCTCTGTAACCTGGATGGGACTACCAGCTCTCTGTAACCTGGATGGGACTACCAGCTCTCTGTAACCTGGATGGGACTACCACCTCTCTGTAACCTGGATGGGACTACCAGCTCTCTGTAACCTGGATGGGACTACCAGCTCTCTGTAACCTGGATGGGACTACCAGCTCTCTGTAACCTGGATGGGACTACCAGCTCTCTGTAACCTGGATGGGACTACCAGCTCTCTGTAACCTGGATGGGACTACCAGCTCTCTGTAACCTGGATGGGACTACCAGCTCTCTGTAACCTGGATGGGACTACCAGCTCTCTCTAACCTGGATGGGACTACCAGTTCTCTGTAACCTGGATGGGACTACCAGCTCTCTGTAACCTGGATGGGACTACCAGCTCTCTGTAACCTGGATGGGACTACCAGCTCTCTGTAACCTGGATGGGACTACCACCTCTCTGTAACCTGGATGGGACTACCACCTCTCTGTAACCTGGATGGGACTACCACCTCTCTGTAACCTGGATGGGACTACCAGCTCTCTGTAACCTGGATGGGACTACCAGCTCTCTGTAACCTGGATGGGACTACCAGCTCTCTGTAACCTGGATGGGACTACCAGCTCTCTGTAACCTGGATGGGACTACCAACTCTCTGTAACCTGGATTGGACTACCAGCTCTCTGTAACCTGGATGGGACTACCAGCTCTCTGTAACCTGGATGGGACTACCAGCTCTCTGTAACCTGGATGGGACTACCAGCTCTCTGTAACCTGGATGGGACTACCAGCTCTCTGTAACCTGGATGGGACTACCAGCTCTCTGTAACCTGGATGGGACTACCACCTCTCTGTAACCTGGATGGGACTACCAGCTCTCTGTAACCTGGATGGGACTACCAGCTCTCTGTAACCTGGATGGGACTACCAGCTCTCTGTAACCTGGGTGGGACTACCAGCTCTCTGTAACCTGTAACCCAGGTCTGGGGGGGAGGTCTCACAGGTTTGGGGAGGAGGTCTCACAGGTCTGGGGGGGAGTCTTGCAGGTCTGGGAGGGAGTCTCACAGGTCTGGGAGGGAGTCTCACAGGTCTGGGAGGGAGTCTCACAGGTCTGGGAGGGAGTCTCGCAGGTCTGCGAGGGAGTCTTGCAAGTCTGGGAGGGAGTCTCGCAGGTCTGGGAGGGAGTCTCATAGATCTGGGAGGCAGTCTCACAGGTCTGGGGAGGAGTCTTGCGGGTCTGGGAGGGAGTCTTGCGGGTCTGTAGATGCAGTCTTGTGTGGTTAGAGTACCCAACACACACTAAATTGGTTTGGTTAGCATCCTGAGGTGATGACAATAAAATCCATTTGTACATCCATTTGGTAACACAACAACAAAGTCAAAGAGGTGTGAATACTTTCTGAAGGCTCTGCATATATATACACACATATATATACACACATATATATACACACATATATATACACACATATATATACACACATATATATACACACATATATATACACACATATATATACACACATATATATACACACATATATATACACACACATAAAAAATATTGTTGATTCTGTGGAGGAGAACATTAATCTCTTATTATATAAATGTTTCTGAGGTTTGTGTGTTTGTTTGTAGTGTCTGTCTGACATTGTGACTTTCTGCTGTGTGGGAGGAACCAGAAGACCTTTTGAAGATACGGGCGAGTTTTTTGAAAATAGAGGTCCTTTTCATTCATCCTTCAATGGCCCCATTTTCTCCTTTTTCTATGAAAATGATGCATATGTCAAAGTGGTTAGAAAACGTTTTAAGAAAAAAAAAATACTGTCTGAGTCTCAGAATTTCCCTCTTGTGACTGTACTTTAAGGAGCTGGTCTCGACTTACAAAGCCTAGTGATAAAGATATATTTTAGTGTCTGCTCAGATTCGCAGAAATTGGTCTGTTTGTTTCCTGGACACAGATTAAGCCTGGTCCAAGACTAAAAGCAATAACTTTTAATATGAAATGGATGGTGATTAGTGATTCTGCGCAGTGGGACTACAATGTAGTCAATCTCAAACACAAACTATATCACTACTGTTGATCATTCTGTCAATGGGTTGTCTCCATAGAGATATAATAATCTGTTGCTGTTCCCGAGTCTCCACAGAGGCCCGGTCCATTGGCTGGCCCGGTCCATTGGCTGGACCGGTACATTGGCTGGACCGGTCCATTGGCTGGCCCGGTCCATTGGCTGGACCGGTACATTGGCTGGACCGGTACATTGGCTGGCCCGGTCCATTGGCTGGCCCGGTCCATTGGCTGGACCGGTCCATTGGCTGGACCGGTACATTGGCTGGCCCGGTCCATTGGCTGGCCCGGTCCATTGGCTGGACCGGTCCATTGGCTGGACCGGTCCATTGGCTGGCCCGGTCCAGAGGCTGGCCCGGTCCAGAGGCTGGCCCGGTCCATATGAGAGCCAATTCAACCTGTTGAATAATGAATTTGATGTAGTGACCTTGATACTATCCTTGGTACTCTAGCCCAAGGATTAAGGAAATATTTTGTGGGATGATATTGGTGGTCGTATTAGTTACTCATTGATTACAGGTGTTTAAATTGATGTGGTGGCAATAAGACCTCGCCATTGGCTCTTTGGCTGGGACGAAGCTGTTTTAAAAAGAAAAATCCCTGAACACAGATTATGGGCGAATCTCAAAAGTATCTTCCTTGATTTGTCATCTCCTCTCTCCATCCTCTTACTTCTCAGAGTGTCAGAGAGGAGCTGCTGAAGGTTGTTGTTGCACCCTGAGACAGGAATCATAGGGTGCGTCCCGAATGCCACCCTATTCTCTAGTGTACTACTTCTGACAAGGGCCCATAGAGCTCTGGCCCAAAGTGTGTTCCCTATATATGGAATTGGGTGCCATTTTGGGAATTTTTACGGGAGGAGATCGGAAGACAACAAAGTCTCCGTTGGGAGTCTCCAATCGTTGGTTACCATTTGTCACTTGGTCACGAGAAACATTTCTTATCAGACTGAGATGGATTTATTCAGAGGGGAACCATTCAAAGGGGAATAGGACCAACCTGCAGTGTTATTAACAGTGATTGCAATTTGATATGTCAAAATGTTTCAACAGACAGCAGACACTGCAATCACAGCAGTTATAGTATATATTCTACTCTTAACACGATGGTGCTGATAGACATGGTCCTATGTTTACCCAGATACAACAACATTGTGTGTATGGGTGCTATGCTTGAGAGAGAGAGAGAGAGAGAGAGAGAGAGAGAGAGAGAGAGAGAGAGAGAGAGAGAGAGAGAGAGAGAGAGAGAGAGAGAGAGAGAGAGAGAGAGAGAGAGAGAGAGAGAGAGAGAGAGAGAGAGAGAGAGAGAGAGAGAGAGAGAGAGAGAGAGAGAGACTTCAAGAATAAGAATGAGAAGAGGTCAAAATGGTTTCAGCTATCAATAAGTGGAAAGTCCAACTAATCAATGAATTTGAATTCATAAATTCTATGTCATAGACAATGAAAACACGAAATAGACATTGGGGTCCTCGAAGAAAAGTCTATGAATAATAAAGACGTGGTACGCCAGTCTAGAAAGAAAGGTTGTGGGCTCTGATCTCAGATCAGCGCGTCTTCTCACGAGGAATAGAGAGGACTTGTGACACACACATGCACACACAAACACACAAACACACACACACACGTGACACACACACACACACACACACACACACACACACACACACACACACACACACACACACACACACACACACACACACACACACACACACACACACACACACACACACACACACACACACACACACTAACATCCTGCTTCACCAAACAAGGAGGGCTCATCAACCTGACCCAGATCTTGCCATGGTTGTGCTCTGCTCTGCTCTGCTCTCTCTGCTCTGCTCTGCTCTCTCTGCTCTGCTCTGCTCTCTCTCATCATATACATATTCAATGAGCTCCTCTTAATAATCACTAGACAGACAGAGTGGACAAGGAGAGAGAAAAGGCTCATAGTGACTTCCTCTTTTCCTTGGTGCTCTGTCTCCAGTCTCACATCCTGTTCACACCTGGGTTCAGAAAGGTTTTGCTTTCTACTGTTGATTGAGCTTGCCTGTTGCAGTGTTAAGATGTACCCGCTATGTCAAACTCATATGTTATTCTACACATGTGGAGGGATTGCTCTGTATTGCAGACCGTGTTACGGGTATCAACATGCTTTTAGCTGTTCCATCCCAGAGAGCTGTGACTGAACCCATCTCTCCTCCTTGACAATTGAAAATGATCATCTGAATCAAATGAACAAAGCAACGTTTTTGTAATATAAAGAATCGGGCTACACTGAAGATGGTTGAACCAGGAGACAGAAACTATAGTGTTCATCCCAAATGAAACCCTATTCCCTTGATAGTGCACACATTTTTGACTTGGACCCATAGGTCTCTGGTCAACAGTAGTGCACCATACAGGGAATTGTGTTCCATTTGGATCTCACGCATACTAGTGGTGTCCCGCCCTGACCTTAGTTCCTTGTTTATGTCTCTATTTTGGTTTGGTCAGGGCGGGAGTTGGGGTGGGCATTCTATGTTTTGTTCTATGTTTTGTAGTTCTATGTGTTTTGGCCTGGTATGGTTCCCAATCAGAGGCAGCTGTCAATCGTTGTCTCTGATTGAGAACCATACTTAGGTAGCCTGTTCCCACCTGTGTTTGTGGGTAGTTATTTTCTGTTTAGTGTTTGTATCACCTGTCAGATCTGTTTCGGGTTATTCCTTTTGTTATTTTGTATTTAGTGTTAAGTTTCGAATAAATAATATGAACACGTATCACGCTGCACCTTGGTCCTCACCTTCTTCCTCTGAATGCCGTGACAAGTGGCCCTTCTGGGATCCTATATGGGCTGAAAGGCTGTAGTTCTGAACAATAAGTTGAGAGAGGAGGGGGGAGGGACAGGTACAGGGAGGGAGGGAGGTTTTGAGAGAGAGGGGGGGGGGGCAGGGAGAGGGAGAGGGGGAGGGACAGGGAGAGAGGGAGAGGGAGGGAGAGAGATCGAGAGAGTGGGCAGAGACAAGGAAAGAGAGAGAGAGAGAGAGAGGAGGGACAGGGACAGCGAGAGAGAGAGAGAGAGAGAGAGAGAGAGAGAGAGAGAGAGGGGGGGGGGCGGGAGAGGGAGGGAGAGGGAGAGAGAGAGAGAGAGGAGGGGGAGGGACAGAGAGAGAGAGAGAGAAGGGGGGGGGGGACTGAACAATGAGGTAACAGAAAATGCCTTCTTATTTCAGCCCAATAATTTCTCTTTATGATTTCTGGATCGAGACAGCAGCTCTAGTTTGCTTTCCGTTCAAGGTCTGTTGTTTTGTGTTTTCTCTATCCTATATGCTGACTATAAGTTTTTCCTAGATGTAGGGTTCGATTCAATCCGTATCGCTGAAGTTACGCCTTATATTATTCTACATTTAAAGGTAATGTTCCCATGTTAGCAGAGACTGCATTCGCGGTACATGCTGCGAATGTAATTACCTTTAGATTGAAATCACACTATAACGCGGAACTTCATGCGATACGGTTTTGAATCGAGCCCCTAGTTAATGACTCCTCTTAGCTTGTCAGCTCCCCTGACAATCAGGATGAACAGATTAAACAGTAGCCTATACGCTTTCCCCTTTGCCTTAATCCTTGTAGATTGTAGATGTGTAAAATGTTAGCAATCTCCTTATACCTATCCAGACCCGTCAAATGTGCAAACATTGAAGGATTTGGGCCAGGAAGCAAATTGGGACTGGCTGTGAAGGCTGCAGCTCCAGTGAAGTTTGGTTGAAAGTCCCTGACCATTGCACTTGTCTGTACAGTGAGTGGCTATTGGCTAATGGTCGCTCGCTGTACAGTGAGTGGCTATTGGCTAATGGTCGCTCGCTGTACAGTGAGTGGCTATTGGCTAATGGTCGCTCGCTGAACCTTGAAAATCTTTAGAACTCAGAGGTAAAGAGGCTGTCATTCCAGAACTGACACCTCCCTTTGCGTTCCAAACGGTACCCTATTCCTGATTTAGTGCACTACTTTTGACCACACCCGGTAGGGTTCTAGTCAAAAGTAGTGCACTACATAAGGAATAGGGTGCTGTTTGGGATACACCCTCTCTGTGCTGTCACATCTGTCTAGCCCCCAGCTCTGTCACAGGATATGAGAAATGCCTCCGGGTATTGTTTTTCTTGTATTAAACTGGACCATTATATCACGATGCTTTATACCGGTTTTATTATTTCCTGAAAATCATAACCAATCATCAAACTTTTATTTGATATTATGGAAGTTTGTGATTATGGTTATGCATGATGGAGCTTTCATAAAAGCTCTGGTTTTCTCTTTCAGCTTGAGGGGGTTCTCTTTCAGCTTGAGGGGGTTCTCTTTCAGCATGAGGGGGTTCTCTTTCAGCTTGAGGGGGTTCTCTTTCAGCTTGAGGTGGTTCTCTTTCAGCTTGAGGGGGTTCTCTTTCAGCATGAGGGGGTTCTCTTTCAGCTTGAGGGGGTTCTCTTTCAGCTTGAGGGGGTTCTCTTTCAGCTTGAGGGGGTTCTCTTTCAGCTTGAGGGGGGTTTCTCTTTCAGCTTGAGGGGGTTCTCTTTCAGCTTGAGGGGGTTCTCTTTCAGCTTGAGGGGGTTCTCTTTTAGCTTGAGGGGGTTTCTCTTTCAGCTTGAGGGGGTTCTCTTTCAGCTTGGGGGGGTTCTCTTTCAGCTTGAGGGGGGTTTGTCTTTCAGCTTGAGGGGGTTCTCTTTCAGCTTGAGGGGGTTCTCTTTCAGCTTGAGGGGGTTCTCTTTCAGCTTGAGGGGGTTTCTCTTTCAGCTTGAGGGGGTTCTCTTTCAGCTTGAGGGGGTTTCTCTTTCAGCTTGAGGGGGTTTCTCTTTCAGCTTGAGGGGGTTCTCTTTCAGCTTGAGGGGGTTCTCTTTCAGCTTGAGGGGGGTTTCTCTTTCAGCTTGAGGGGGGTTTCTCTTTCAGCTTGAGGGGGGGTTCTTTTTCAGCTTGAGGGGGTTCTCTTTCAGCATGAGAGGTTTTTCTCTTTCAGCATTATTTTTTTTTCAGCTTGAGGGGGTTCTCTTTCAGCTTGAGGGGGGTTTCTCTTTCAGCTTGAGGGGGTTTCTCTTTCAGCATGAGGGGGTTTCTCTTTCAGCTTGAGGGGGGTTTCTCTTTCAGCTTGAGGGGGTTTCTCTTTCAGCATGAGTTTTTTTTTCTTTCAGCATGAGGGTGACTTCTCTTCCAGCATGAGGGGGATTTCTCTTTCAGCATGGGGGGGTTCTCTTTCAGCACAAGGGGGATTTCTCTTTCAGCATGAGAGGGTTTCTCATGAGAGAGAGAGAGAGAGAGAGTGGAGGGGTTGCAAAAGACAGAGGGAGGGTAGCAAGAGAGAAGGAGAGAGAAGGAGCGAGAGAAACAGAGGGGGGGTAGCAAAAAAATCGAATCAAATTTGATTGGTCATATACATATTTATCAGATGTTATTGCGGGTGTAGGGAAATGTTTGTGTTGCCAGCTCCAACAGTGCAGTATTATCTAACATTTCACAACAATTATCACAAATCTAAAAGTAAAAGAATGGAATTAAGAAATATCTAAATATTAGGACGAGTAATGTCGGAGGGGCGTTGACTAAAATATAGTAGAATAGAATACAGTATATACACTAGCAGTCAAACGTTTGGACACACCTACTCATTCAAGGGTTTTTCTTTATTTGTACTATTCATTGTAGAATAATAGTGAAGACGCCAAAACTATGAAATAACACATATGGAATCACGTAGTTACCAAAAAAGTGTTAAACAAATCAAAATATATTTTAGATTTGAGATTCTTTGAAGTAGCCACCTTTTGCCTTGATGACAGCTTTGCACACTCTTGGCATTCTCTCAACCAGCTTCACCTGGAATGCTTGTCCAACAGTCTTGAAGGAGTTCCCACATATGCTGAGCACTTATTGGCTGCTTTTCCTTCACTCTGCGGTCCAACTCATCCCAAACCATTTCAATTGGGTTGAGGTCGGGCGATTGTTGGAGGCCAGGTCATCTGATGCAGCACTCCATCACTCTCCTTCTTGGTCATATAGCCATTACACAGCCTGGAGGTGTGTTGGGTCATTGTCCTGTTGAAAAACAAATTATAGTCATACTAAGCGTAAACCAGATGGGATGGCGTATCGTTGCAGAATGCTGTGGTAGCCATGCTGGCTAAGTTTGCCTTGAATTCTAAATAAATCCTTAACAGTGTCACCAGAAAATCACCCCCACACCGCCAAACCTCCTTCATGCTTCACGGTTGGAACCACACACGCGGAGATCATCCGTTCACCTACTCTGCATCTCACAAAGACAAAGACATCTCACGCAGTTGGAACCAAAAATCAAAATTTGGACTCATCAGACCAAAGGACAGATTTACACCTGTCTAATGTCCATTGTTCATGTTTCTTGGCTCAAGCAAGTCTCTTCTTCTTATTGGTGTCCCTTAGTAGTGGTTTCTTTGCAGCAATTTGACCATGAAGGCCTGATTCACGCAGTCTCCTCTGAACAGTTGATGTTGAGATGTGTCTGTTACTTGAACTCTGGGAGGAATTTATTTGGGCTGCAATTTCTGAGGCTGGTAACTCTAATGGACTTATCCTCTGCAGCAGAGGTAACTCTGGGTCTTCCTTTCCTGTGGTGGTCCTCATGAGAGCCAGTTTCATCATAGCGCTTGATGTTTTTTTTGCTACTGAACTATTCCAGATTCCAGATTGTCTTAAAGTAATGATGGATTGTCCTTTCTCTTTGCTTATTTTAGCTGTTCTTGCCATAATATGGACTTGGTCTTTTACCAAATAGGGCTATCTTCTGTATACAAACCCTACCTTGTCACAACACAACTGATTGGCTCAGAAGCATTAAGACGTAAAGACAATCCACAAATTCATTTTTAACAAGGCACACCTGTTAATTGAAATGCATTCCAGGTGACTATCTCATGAAGCTGGTTGAGAGAATGCCAAGAGTGTGCCAAGCTGTCATCAAGGCAAAGTGTGGCTACTTTGAAAAATCTCAAATGTAAAATATATTTTGATTTGTTTAATTTAACACTTTTTTGGTTACTACATGATTCCATATGTGTTGTTTCATGGTTTGATGTCTTCACTACTATTCTACAATGTGTCCAAACTTTTGACTGGCACTGTACATATGAGATGAGTAAAGCAGCATGTAAACACAGAGAAAAAGAAGGAGAGAGAGGTAGAGAGACAGCGAGAGAGACAGAGAGAGAGACAGCATGTGACAGTCCACTGCTCAATCAACGTAACCGATAGATGGGATTCCTCTCTGAGAGACACTGATAAGGTCAGAGCTCTAAGGCTCCCTGGTGTTTCTGTCGGCTGCTCAGCCTGTGTGGTTGACCATCTGGTCATGGCCTATCGTTTCCTATCGCTTCCTGATGTCATCTGGAAGATGAATGAAGATTATTAGTCTATACTGTCTATTGCTGCTGCTAGTCGTGGAGCTGCATGATTGGTTGAGGTCTGTTGAGCTTGCAGCAGGGCTTTGGTGTCTGTCTGTCTGTCTGTCTGTCTGTCTGTCTGCCTGCCTGCCTGCCTGTCTGTCTGTCTCATTGTCTGCCTGCTTGCCCGGAGTGAGACAACTTACTGTGTCTCAGTTAATCAGTCAGTCAATGTCTGTTCCACTGTCTTTCTGCCTATCGGTCTGTCTGCCCAACAGCCTGTCAGTCTGTATTGACATAAGAAGATTATTAAGAAACTAAATTAGTCTAGGTCCTGTGAGACTAGAGCCCCCGTTCACCAATACTTACAATAGACCTGTGAGACTACAGCACCATGCTGGAGGGATTTGAAGCTCTCTCTCTGTTTCCTTCTGCACCCCAGAGATACAAAAACTCAGACAAATGGCTACGGAGGTGATTCTGTCTTCTATACCAGGGAATTAGGAGCTGTCCCTAAGAGAGAGAGAGAGAGAGAGAGAGAGAGAGAGAGAGAGAGAGAGAGAGAGAGAGAGAGAGAGATAGAGAGAGAGAGAGAGAGAGAGAGAGAGAGAGAGAGAGAGAGAGAGAGAGAGAGAGAGAGAGAGAGAGAGAGAGAGAGAGAGAGAGAGAGAGAGAGAGAGAGGAGAGAGAGAGAGAGATTCTAGTTCACAGGACCACTGATTTATTTCATGAAATTGAAAAGAACATTGTTTACCAGTTGTTAGTTTCTGAACAGAAGAGTTGCAGAATGGATGACGGAAGAATGTCTTTGTCTCCATCACTGTCGATGCACCTCTCTTCAGGTTTAGTCAATGGCTGGGATAAGGTGTCTGCTGCTATTGAGCTGTAAAATAATTCCTTCAGTTGTACTAGTTCTGTCTGTTTGCAGCGTTGCATCAGTCAGCGTGTATGGGATCATGGTGACAGGTAGCTGTAGGGCTCTATTCAATCCGTATCGTAGAAGTTTAGTGTTACAGCGTGAATGAAATGTAAAGGCCATGTTCCTGCGTTAGTGGAGACTGCATTCAACGTAAACGCTGTAATATGTCGTCTTATCAGAAATGACCTTTTCATTTCTACTGCGCCATCAGCGGAGTGAGACAAGTGTCTCAGTCAATCAGTCATCCAGGCAATCAGTCATTCAGTCATTCAGTCATTCAGTCAGTCAGCCAGTCAATCAGTTGGTTAGTCAGTCA
>NC_092102.1:46726032-46806032 GCF_045679555.1 Salvelinus alpinus | reverse complement strand
TCCAGAAGAGATGTGCTGTCCAGAGGAGACGTGCTGTCCAGAGGAGACGTGCTGTCCAGAGGAGACGTGCTCGTGCTGTCCAGAGGAGACGTGCTGTCCAGAGGAGACGTGCTGTCCAGAGGAGATGTGCTGTCCAGAGGAGACGTGCTGTCCAGAGGAGATGTGCTGTCCAGAAGAGACGTGCTGTCCAGAGGAGACGTGCTGTCCAGAGGAGACGTGCTGTCCAGAGGAGACGTGCTGTCCAGAGGAGATGTGCTGTCCAGAAGAGACGTGCTGTCCAGAGAAGATGTGCTGTCCAGAGGAGATGTGCTGTCCAGAGGAGATGTGCTGTCCAGAGGAGACGTGCTGTCCAGAGGAGACGTGCTGTCCAGAGGAGACGTGCTGTCCAGAGGAGACATGCTGTCCAGAGGAGACGTGCTGAAAACGCATCTACCGCTGCTTGTCAATAGAAACACGATTTTTGGGGGACTTTGTGGAGGAAGTAATTTTATTTATTAATTTAATTTAATTTAAAAAAAATATTTCACCTTTATTTAACCAGGTAGGCCACTTGAGAACAAGTTCTCATTTACAACTGCGACCTGGCCAAGATAAAGCAAAGTAGTGCGACAAAAACAACAACACAGAGTTACACATCGGATAAACAAACATACAGTCAATAACACAATAGAAATATCTATATACAGTGTGTGCAAATGTAGTAAGATTAGGGAGGTAAGACAATAAATAGGCCATAGCGGCGAAATAATTACAATTTAGCATTAACACTGGAGTGATAGATGTGCAGATGATGATGTGCAAGAAGAGATACTGGGGTGCAAAAGAAAAAGAAAATAACAATATGGGGATGAGGTAGTTGGGTGGGCAATTTACAGATGGGTTGTGTACAGGTGAAGTGATCGGTAAGCTGCTCTGACAGCTGATGCTTATAGTTAGTGAGGGAGATATAAGTCTCCAGCTTCAGTGACTTTTGAAATTCATTCCAGTCATTGGCAGCAGAGAACTGGAAGGAATGGCGGCCAAAGGGGGTGTTGGCTTTGGGGATCACTGGTGAAATATACCAGCTGGAGCGCATGCTACAGGTGGGTGTTGCTATGGTGACCAGCGAGCTCAGATAAGGCGGGGCTTTACCTAGCAAAGACTTATAGATGACCTGGAACCAGTGGGTTTGGCGACGGATATGTAGCGAGGGCCAGCCAACGAGAGCATACAGGTCGCGGTGGTGGGTAGTATATGGGGCTTTAGTGACAAAACAGATGGCACTGTGATAGACTACATCCAATTTGCTGAGTAGAGTGTTGGAGGCTATTTTGTAGATGACATCGCCAAAGTCAAGGATCGGTAGGATATTCAGTTTTACGAGGGTAGGTTTGGCAGCATGAGTGAAGGAGGCTTTGTTGTGAAATAGGAAGCCAATTCTAGATTTATTTTTGGATTGAAGTTTACAGTCTAACCAGACACCTAGGTATTTGTAGGTGTCCATATATTCTAAGTCAGAACCGTCCAGTGTAGTGATGCTAGTCGGGCAGGCGGGTGCGGGCAGCGATCGGTTGGAGAGCATGCATTTAGTTTTACTTGCATTCAAGAGCAGTTGGAGGCCACGGAAGGAGCGTTGTATGGCATTCAAGCTCGTTTGGAGGTTAGTTAACACAGTGTCCAAAGAAGGACCAGATGTTTACAGAATGGTGTCGTCTGCGTAGAGGTGAATTAGAGAATCACCAGCAGCAAGAGCGACATCATTGATGTATACAGAGAAAAGAGTCGGCCCGAGAATTGAACCTTGTGGCACTCCCATAGAGACTGCCAGAGTTCCGGACAAAAGGCCCTTCGATTTGACACACTGAACTCTGTCTGAGAAGTAGTTGGTGAACCAGACGAGGCAGTCATTTGAGAAACCAAGGCTGTTGAGTCTGCAGATAAGAATGCTGTGATTGACAGAGTCAAAAGCCCTTGCCAGGTCGATGAAGACGGCTGCACAGTAATGTCTTTTATCGATGGCGGTTATGATATCGTTTAGGACCTCGAGCGTGGCTGAGGTGCACCCATGACAAGCTCGGAAACCAGATTGCATAGCGAGAAGAAATGGTCGGTGATCTGTTTGTTAACTTGGCTTTCGAAGACTTTAGAAAGGCAGGGCAGGATTGATTTAACATTGATTAAAAATAGGCTATGTATCTTGTAAAAAATATGCACAGCACGTTCAATAGTGCATTCAATCACTATTCTGCGTCAATATGTTAATCTTAGCATTAGCCAAGTCGGACTTGGACTAATTGACTTATGTTGATTGTAAATCTCTGTCATATATTTAGGGAAGTAGATAATATCTTTGTTCACTTCCGTTTAAAATTCTTGGGTAGAAAATTAGGCCATCGGCTATAAAAAGTTACTTTTAGTCTACACAGTTCAAATACTAATATCACTTTTAAGATGGGCTAATTATTAATGGGCTAATCCATTAATTTGTGTCCGATGGTTAGCTGTTGATGTTAATAGCCACGAGAAATCATTTGGAGCGAAATAATGATCCGCACTGTGTGGCAGTTAGTCAGTCAACCAGTCATTCAGGTAGTTTGTCAGTCAGCCAGTCGCACTTGCCTTCAGGCAGTAGCCTATGTGAAAGAATGCAGAAAGGGGTGGAGTTGTTCGTTGGGAGATTTTACTTTTTCAAACGCTCGCCAGTAGATATCACCTACTCTGCCTGAAGACAGAGAGAGAAGAGCACACTGTGACTTCGTTTGAACTGCACCATTATAAAATCAATCGGCCTACAATTACTTCGCGTTTCCATTAGATACGACCTTTCTGTATAGTGGTGTATCTCGAATGGAGAGCACTTAACATATTTGGCTGAACTTCTGATCTCTTGTTCTCCACTGCTCATGGAGTGGAGAACTGACGGTTGGTCCCTGACGGTTGGTCCCTCTGTTCTCAGTGGAAAGCTCGCTGCGGACTCGCGCCTGGCTTAGGACGGCGTGAGAATAGGTGAAACGCTCGAGAGAGAGAGAGAGAGAGAGAGAGAGAGACTTGCACCCGGTCAGGCTGAGTGAACAGGGGAGTTGTCCCGGGTCTCCCGCGCGCATGGAGGGAGACGTAATGGACAAGCTGGATAGCATGTCTGTGGTGTGTGACTTCGATCCCATTGCGGGGAAAATCCCGGCAACCAAAGTGGAGATCACAGTGTCATGCAGGTAAGCTCACCGAGCCAGCTGATTACTCTGTCTCTCTCACAGACTTTGGATAGGTCCGTTGCGCTTTGGAAAAATACGGGGGCAGGGCACTGCAGTTCAGCGTTCAGAAGAGTTGATAGGCTGTATTTCATTGTAAAGATGCAATTCATTGCCAATTACCCGTTAGCTGGGTTATTCAATGAGTGTTGTAACGGTCTGACATTTCGTGAAGAAGCTTCTAGTTTGCTTCTCTGATGCGCAAGGAGGACAGCGGTTGGCTATAGAAACCTGCTTTCTGTGTTGTGGTTGATGTGGAAATGTCATGTCTAACTTTGAATCCATTTTCCTAATATTATGTTAAAAGGGTAGGGACTTACTCGGGGTGGGTGCTTAAACCCTCTTCCCCAAGCGCTTGCTGCGCAACGTTTCCAGCCTGTGAATAAAACGGTCGCGTGCCACAGTTGATATCGAGTTTGTTGGCGCGGGGGTAGAAGTTCCTTTAATCAATGCTTTGGTGCCTGCAGTGAAATGTAGAGGATGAATAGCCTGCACGTAGCCGAGTCTTTTCCCCAACCAGTGACGATCACTGTGCCGCACGACAATGTTTTGGTGTGGATTGGGGTGGGGTTCTTGGAAGGACAATAGAGCCGTCAAACCGATATAATTTGACCAGGTTCATTGTAAAAAGCATGGGCTACTGTAGCCTAATTCGACTGTTCCTGTATTGGTTTCAGTCGTCCATTTCCATTAAGAGGTCAGGGAAGTGGAAAATAAACAGATGATCAAACAATCAAACAAAGCATGTTAACATGTCTCTTCATGTCTCTTCGAGTCCATCTGAAGATGTCACTCAATCTGATACAATGGCTCTACTGCTAATGTGAAGTCTGGTGATTGGTGCTACTGGAGCAGTTTGGTACTCTACCTCCCTCATTTCTCTCTCTCATTTCGCTCTCTATCTCCCTTGCTCTCTATCTCCCTCCTTTCTCTCTCTATCTCCCTTGCTCTCTATTTCCCTAATTTATTTTTCTATCTCTCTCACTCTCTATCTCCCTCATTTCTTTCTCTATCTCTCTTGCTCTCTACCTCCCTCCTTTCTCTCTCTATCTCCCTTGCTCTCTATCTCCCTCCTTTCTCTCTCTATCTCCCTTGCTCTCTATCTCCCTCCTTTCTTTCTCTATCGCTCTTGCTCTCTACCTCCCTCCTTTCTCTCTCTATCTCCCTTGCTCTCTATCTCCCTCCATCTCCCTCCTTTCTCTCTCTATCTTCCTTGCTCTCTATCTCCCTCCTTTCTCTCATTATTTCTCATCCTCTATCTCCCTCCTTCCTTTCTCTCTCTATTGCTCTCTCTCACTCTGAATCTCCCTCCCTCCTTTCTCTCTCTCACTATCTCCCTCTCTCCCTCCCTCCTTTCTCTCGCTATCCCTCACTCTCTATTTCCCTCCTTTCTCTCTATCTCTCACTCTGTATCTCCCTCTTTTCTCTCTCTATCTCTCTTGCTCTCTATCTCCCTCCCTCCTTTTTTTCTCTCTGTCCACACTTTTCTCTCTCTCTCTCTGACAGAGGCCATCACATCCATGTTGTGTTGGCTATTCCTCGTTGTAACTTAAAGGACACAGCCTGCAGTTTTCTCAAGGCCGCCAATTAATGTGTTTTTCACAGAGCTATCAGAAATTAATATGATGTCATCAGACCTGAAGGAGGAGAGAGATTGATCAGAGGCTTTGCTTTGATGCTGCTTGTGGTCTGTTCCCTTGGAGGTGCCTACACACACACACACACACATACACACACACACACACACACACACACACACACACACACACACACACACACACACACACACACACACACACACACACACACACACACACACACTTAGGAATAAATAGGAATAACAACTTTCTATTAACTGGAGGAAATTGATATGGCTGTTTG
Organism: Salvelinus alpinus; assembly: GCF_045679555.1. Classification (NCBI taxonomy): domain Eukaryota; kingdom Metazoa; phylum Chordata; class Actinopteri; order Salmoniformes; family Salmonidae; genus Salvelinus; species Salvelinus alpinus. The sequence continues at coordinate 46,800,924 of NC_092102.1, read as the reverse complement.
GTACAACATCAATCATATAACAAAAAAAACTGTAACCAAACATGCCCAACTATCAAGCGCCCTAATTGGTCATTGACGTTTCACCACACACTCCTAAACTGGCAGAATAACTGTCATCCTATATTTTTGAACTCAGAATAACTGCCATCATAAATATCTGAACTGGCAGAATAACTGCCATCATAAATATCTGTCAAGGCTCAGGAGAACACCCAGATGCAGACAGTTTCGAAGTAACAAAAGTTTATTACAAAAAAAGGGGGGCAGGAAAATGACAGATTACGGGGCAGGCAGAGGTCAGTAATCCAGAGCAGAGTCTGAAAGGTACAGACAGGCAGGCAGGGTCAGGGTCAGGTCAGGAAGAATGGTCAAAACTAGGAAAACTATAGAACAGGAAAAATATAAACTAAATGGCAACAGACAAACAGAGAACACAGGTATAAATACACTGGGGATGATGGGCGAGATCGGCAACACCTGGAGGAGGGTAGAGACAAGCACAAAGACAGGTGAAACAGATCAGGGTGTGACAATGTCTGAATAACTGTCATCATAAATATCTGAGCACAGAATAACTGCCATCATAAATATCTGAAAGTACATAAACTCAGCAAAAAAAGAAACGTCCTCTCACTGTCAACTGCGTTTATTTTCAGCAAACTTAACATGTGTAAATATTTGTATGAACATAACAAGATTCAACAACTGAGACATAAACTGAACAAGTTCCACAAACATGTGACTAACAGAAATGGAATACTGTGTCCCTAACCCTAACCCAAAATCAAAAGTAACAGTCAGTATCTTGTGTGGCCACCAGCTGCATTAAGTACTGCAGTTCATCTCCTCCTCATGGACTGCACCAGGTTTGCCAGTTCTTGCTGTGAGATGTTACCCCACTCTTCCACCAAGGCACCTTCAAGTTCCCAGACATTTCTGAGGGGGATGGCCCTAGCCCTCACCCTCCGATCCAATAGGTCCCAGATGTGCTCAATGGAATTGAGATCCGGGTTCCTCGCTGCCCATGGCAGAACACTGACATTCCTGTCTTGCAGGAAATCACACACAGAACGAGCAGTATGGCTGGTGGCATTGTCATGCTGGAGGGTCATGTCAGGATGAGCCTGCAGAAAGAGTACCACATGGGGGAGGAGGATGTCTTCCCTGTAACGCACAGCGTTGAGATTGCCTGCAATGACAACAAGCTCAGTCCGATGATGCTGTGACACACCGCCCCAGACCATGACGGACCCTCCACCTTGTTGCCGGTGATGTCTGGTGAGGACCTGCCTTACAACAGGCCTAAAAGCCCTCAGTCCAGCCTCTCTCAGCCTACAGTCTGAGCACTGATGGAGGGATTGTGCGTTCCTGGTGTAACTCAGGCAGTTGTTGTTGCCATCCTGTACCTGTCCCGCAGGTGTGATGTTCGGATGTACCGATCCTGTGCAGGTGTTGTTACACGTGGTCTGCCACCGACGAGAACAATCAGCTGTCCGTCCTGTCTCCCTGTAGTGTCTCCCCCCACTTTTTGTGGCTGTTTATTTACCACCACAGACAGATGCTGGCGCTAAGACCGCACTCAGTTAGCTGTATAAGGAAATAAGCAAACAGGAAACCACTCACCCAGAGGCGGCGCTCCTAGTGGCCGGAGACTTTAATGCAGGGAAACTTAAATCAGTTCTAGCAAATTTCTATCAACATGTTAAATGTGCAACCAAAGGGAAAAAAATTCTAGATCACCTGTTCTCCACACACAGAGACGCGTACAGAACTCTCCCTCGCCCTCCATTTTGTAAATTCGGCCACAACTCTATCCTCCTGATTCCTGATTACAAGCAAAAATTAAAACAGGAAGCACCAGTGACTCGGTCTATAAAAAAGTGATTAGATGAAGCAGATGCTAAACTACAGGAATGTTTTGCTATCACAGACTGGAACATGTTCCGGGATTCTTCCGATGACATTGAGGAGTACACCACATCAGTCATATTACTATCACAGTGGCATCCGTTTTGTCACCAAAGCCCCATATACTACCCACCACTGCGACCTGTACGCTCTCATGGTTGGCCCTCGCTTCATACTCTTTGCCAAACCCACTGGCTACAGGTTATCTACAAGTCTCTGCTAGGTAAAGCCCCTCCTTATCTCAGCTCATTGGTCACCATAGCAGCACCAACTCGTAGCACGCGCTCCAGCAGGTATATCTCACGGGTCACCCCCAAAAAGCCAATTCCTCCTTTGGTCACCTTTCCTTCCAATTCTCTGCTGCCAATGACTGGAACGAACTGCAAAGTCACTGAAGCTGGAGACTCATATCTCCCTCACTAGCTTTAAGCAGCAGCTGTCAGAGCACTCACAGATCACTGCACCTGTACATAGCCTATCTGTAAACAGCCCATCTATCTACCTCATCCCCATACTGTATTTATTTATTTATCTTGCTCCTTTGCACCCCAGTATCTCTACTTGCACATTCATCTTCTGCACATCTACCATTCCAGTGTTTAATTGCAATATTGTAATTACTTCGCCACCATGGCCTATTTATTGCCTTACCTCCCTAATCTTACCTCATTTGCACTCCCTGTATATTTTCTTTTACTGTATTATTGACTGTATGTTTTGTTTATTCCATGTGTAACTCTGTGTTGTTGTATGTGTCGAATTGCTATGCTTTATCTTGGCCAGGTCGCAGTTGCAAATTAGAACTTGTTCTCAACTAGCCTACCTGGTTAAATAAAGGTTAAATAAAAATACAAATAAACTGGCTTTATCAATAAGTGCATCGAGGACGTTATCCCCACAGTGACTGTACGTGCATACCCCAACCAGAAGCCATGGATTACAGACAACATTCGCACTGAGCTAAAGGGTAGAGCTGCTGCTTTCAAGGTGCGGGACTCTAACCCGGAAGCTTACAAGAAATCCTGCTATGCTCTGCCATGAACCATGAAACAGGCAAAGCGTCAATACAGGGCTAAGATTGAATCATACTACACCGGCTCCGATGCTCGTCTTATGTGGCAGGGCTTGCAAACGATTACCAGGACGTGTGCTCCAGGGATGTGCTGACCAACTGGCAGGTGTCTTCACTGACATTTTCAATATGTCCCTGATTGAGTCTGTAATACAAACATGTTTCAAGCAGCCCACCATAGTCCCTGTGCCCAAGAACACAAAAGCAACCTGCCTAAATGACTACCGACCCATAGCACTCACGTCTGTAGCCATGAAGTGCTTTGAAAGGTTGATAATGGCTCACGTCAACACCCTTATCCCAGAAACCCTAGACCCACTCCAATTTGTATACCGCCCAAACCGATCCACAGATGATGTAATCCCTTTCCAAACCTGGACAAAAGGAAAACTTATGTGAGAATGCTATTCATTGACTACAGCTCAACGTTCAACACCATAGTACCCTCAAAGCTCATCACTAAGCTAAGGATCCTGGGACTAAACACCTCCCTCTGCAACTGGATCCTGGACTTCCTGACGGGCTGCCCCCAGGTGGTGAGGGCAGGTAGCAACACATCTGCCACGCTGATCCTCAACACTGGAGCTCCACAGGGATGCATGCTCAGTCCCCTTCTGTACTCCCTGTTCACCCACGACTGTATGGCCAGGCACGACTCCAACACCATCAATAAGTTTTCAGACGACACAACAGTGATAGGCCTGATCATAGCGAGGCAGCCTATTCAACGAGGCAGCCTATTCGGAGGAGGTCAGAGACCTGGACATGTGGTGCCAGAATAACAACTTATCCCTCAACGTAACCAAGACTAAGGAGATAATTGTGGACTACAGGAAAAGGAGGACCGAGCACGCCCCCATTCTCATCGACGGGGCTGTAGTGGAGCAGGTTGAGAGCTTCAAGTTCCTCGGTGTCCACATCAACAACAAACTAGAATGGTCCAAACACACCAAGACAGTCGTGAAGAGGGCACAACAAAGCCTATTCCCTCTCAGGAAACTAAAAAGATTGAGATCCTCAAAAGGTTGTACAGCTGCAACATCGAGAGCATCCTGACTGGTTGCATCACTGGTTCGGCAATTGCTCGGCCTCTGACCGCAAGGCACTACAGAGGGTAGTGCGTACGGCCCAGTACATCACTGGGGCTAAGCTGCCTGCCATCCAGGACCTCTACACCAGGCGGTGTCAGAGGAAGGCCCTAAAAATTGTCATAGACCCCAGTCATAGACTGTTCTCTCTACTACCGCATGGCAAGAGGTACCGGAGTGTCAAGTCTAGGACAAAAAGGCTTCTCAACAGTTTTTACCGCCAAGCCATAAGACTCCTGAACTGGTAATCAAATGGCTACCTGAACTATTTGCATTGTATTCCCCCCCCCCCCCCCGAACCCTCTTTTTACGCTGCTGCTACTCTCTGTTTATCATATACGCATAGTCACTTTAACTATACATTCATGGCTAACCGGGTTATCTGCATTGTGTCCAGCCACCCACCACCTGCCAACCCCTCTTTTACGCTACTGCTACTCTCTGTTCATCGTATATGCATAGTCACTTTAACCATATCTACATGTACATACTACCTCAATCAGCCTGACTAACCGGTGTCTATATGTAGCCTCGCTACTTTTATAGCCTCGCTACTGTATATAGCCTGCCTTTTTACTGTTTTATTTCTTTACTTACCTATTGTTCACCTAACACCTTTTTTGTACTATTGGTTAGAGCCTGTAAGTAAGCATTTCACTGTAAGGTGTTGTATTCGGCGCACATGACAAATAAACTTTGATTTGATTTGAGCTACGAGTGGTTCAGCGGTCTAAGGCACTACATCTCAGTGCAAGAGGTGTCACTACAGTCCCCGGTTTGACTCCAGGTTGAAACACATCTGGCCGTGAGTGGGAGTCCCATAGAGCGGTGCACATAATGCCCAGCGTCGTCCGGGTTTGGCTGGGGGGGTAGGCTGTCATTGTAAATAAGAATTTGTTCTTAACTGACTTGCCTAGTTATAAAAATAAAACATTAGACTTTTACTCAAGTTGTATTTAACTGGCTGACTTTCACTTTTACTTGAGTAACTTTCTATTAAAAAGTATCTATACTTTTACTCAAGTATTACAATTGGGTACTTTTTCAACCACCGCAAGCGTGTGTGTGTGTACTCGCACCTGTGTTTATACATGCGTGTGTGTGAAGTAACAGCAGATGTATTTTAGACTTGCTAGTTGATCTCATTATTCATCTTGTTGTTTATTCTCCTTCCAACCCCTCATGCGTTACACAGTGAGGTTGACAGTTTCACTGTGAAAGCCCTCAGGCTCTGTGGTTCTGTTGTCTCTCTTGTTTGTCTCTCGCTAGAGAAAGACTAACTTCTCCATACAAGTCAAGACTACAGGGAGAAATTCAATCATATTTTTTTTTCTTTTCACAAAGCCTTGCTTGTATAGCGTCTGTGGCAGAAGCTGTTGCAGCTACGCTGAGCCATCCACCAGCTCCATCTTTATTTCAATTGATTTCACATCCAGCTGTATAAGGATAGATTCTGAATTATATTTTGGAAAGCATATTGATTATATTATTTTTTTAAACTATTAAGCTTGGATTTCCTATACAGGTCTAAGAACTCTTTCACTGTGTTGATTAGACATACCTTAATAACCCAACGGTTGCTTCCTATCCTAGACTATGATGGCATCCTCTATCAAAACACACAAGACCTTTCTTTTGCGATTAAGATGTAATTTATAATTATCTTTGCAGAGTCATTCTTGGATGCCATTATAATATATATCTTTTTTAGAACAATGTCTGAATCACTAAATTGACTGTCACTCCCAAACAGAAAACAACTGCATTGGAACCACTTTCTTTTTAAATGTATAAACTTGAATGTCCCTGTATAAATTAACAAGACTTACACTACTGCTTTCGAAAACAGCAGCAATGGTAAAACAAGATCTTTCAGATACAACGGCCCAACTGACTAGAATAATTTATCTATAGAAATCAGGGCACTACAAGCACACTGTCAACTTAAGAAAGACCTTTGTCAAATGTTAAGGACAAGCTGTTTGTGTTTTTAACTAATAGAAACATCACCATGTGAAGATATTTATAAATATGTACAGTACCAGTCAAAAGTTTGGACACAGCTACTCATTTCAGGGTTTTTCTTAATTTTTTTACTATTTTCTACATTGTAGAATAATATCTAAGACAGCAAAACTATGAAATATGACATATGGAATCATGTGGTAAGCAAAAATGTATTAAACAAATCAAAATATATTTTATATTTGAATTCTTCAAAGTAGCCACCCGTTGCCTTGATGATAACTTTGCACACTCTTGGCATTCTCTCAACCAGCTTCACCTGGAATGTTTTTCCAACAGTCTTGAAGGAGTTCCCACACATGCTGAGCACTTGTTTGCAGCTTTTCCTTCACTCTGCGGTCCAACTCATCCCAAACCATCTCAATCGGGTTGAGGTCGGGTGATTGTGAACACTCTCTTTCTCTTTCTTGGTAAAATATCTCTTACACATGCCTGGAGGTGTGTTGGGTCATTTTTCTCAAAAACAAATGATAGTCATACTAAGCGCAAACCAGATGGGATGGCGTATCGCTGCGGAATGCTGTGGTAGCAATGCTGGTTCTAATAAATAACTACTTCAAATAAATACATATTCTATTCTACAGTGGCTCCTCTTGAAAGTTGTTTGGTTTGAAAAAAATAACATCTTGACTCTGGAATAGTCCGCATAATTTAATTGTATTAGTCAGCCCATTAACTTCATGTGTATTAGTCAGCCCATTAACGTCATGTGTATTAGTCAGCCCATTAACTTCATGTGAAATAGTCAGCCCATTAACTTCATGTGTAATAGTCAGCCCATTAACTTCATGTGTAATAGGCAGCCCATTAACTTCATGTGTAATAGTCAGCCCATTAACTTAATGTGAATTAGTCAGCCCATTATCTTCATGTGAAATAGTCAGCCCATTATCTTCATGTGAATTAGTCAGCCCATTAACTTCATGTGAATTAGTCAGCCCATTAACTTCATGTGAATTAGTCAGCCCATTATCTTCATGTGAAATAGTCAGCCCATTAACGTCATGTGAAATAGTCAGCCCATTAACTTCATGTGTAATAGTCAGCCCATTAACTTCATGTGTAATAGGCAGCCCATTAACTTCATGTGTAATAGTCAGCCCATTAACTTAATGTGAATTAGTCAGCCCATTATCTTCATGTGAAATAGTCAGCCCATTATCTTCATGTGAATTAGTCAGCCCATTAACTTCATGTGAATTAGTCAGCCCATTAACTTAATGTGAATTAGTCAGCCCATTATCTTCATGTGAAAAAGTCAGCCCATTAACTTCATGTGTATTAGTCAGCCCATTATCTTCATGTGAAATAGTCAGCCGATTAACTTAATGTGAATTAGTCAGCCCATTATCTTCATGTGAAATAGTCAGCCCATTAACGTCATGTGAAATAGTCAGCCCATTAACGTCATGTGTAATAGTCAGCCCACTAACTTCACGTGTAATAGTCAGTTTAATTGAATGTGTATTAGTCAGCTTAATTGAATGTGTATTAGTCAGTTTAACTTGATGTGTAATAATCAGCCGAATTGAATGTGTAATAGTCAGTTTAATTGAATGTGTATTAGTCAGTTTAACTTGATGTGTAATAATCAGCCGAATTGAATGTGTAATAGTCAGTTTAATTGAATGTGTATTAGTCAGTTTAACTTGATGTGTAATAATCAGCCGAATAATCAGCTTAATTGAATGTGTATTAGTCACTTTAACTTGATTTGTATTAGTCAGGTTAATTGAATAATCAGCCGAATTGAATGTGTAATAGTCAGTTGAATTGAATGTGTATTAGTCAGCTTAATTGAATGTGTATTAGTCAGTTTAACTTGATGTGTATTAATCAGCTTAATTGAATGTGTATTAATCAGCTTAATTGAATGTGTATTAATCAGCTTAATTGAATGTGTATTAATCAGCTTAATTGAATGTGTATTAGTCAGTTTAACTTGATGTGTATTAGTCAGCTTAATTGAATGTGTATTAGTCAGGTTAATTGAATGTGTAATAGTCAGGTTAATTGAATGTGTATTAGTCAGTTTAACTTGATGTGTAATAGTCAGCTTAATTGAATGTGTATTAGTCAGCTTAATTGAATGTGTATTAGTCAGTTTAACTTGATGTGTAATAGTCAGCTTAATTGAATGTGTATTAGTCAGCTTAATTGAATGTGTATTAGTCAGCTTAATTGAATGTGTAATAGTCATCTTAATTGAATGTCTATTAATCAGCTTAATTGAATGTCTATTAATCAGCTTAATTGAATGTGTAATAGTCAGCTTAACTTGATGTGTATTAATCAGCTTAATTGAATGTGTATTAGTCAGCTTATTTGAATGTGTAATAGTCAGCTTAACTTGATGTGTATTAATCAGCTTAATTGAATGTGTAATAGTCAGGTTAACTTCAGCCTAATTGAATGTGTATAGGTCAGCTTAATTGAATGTGTATTAATCAGCTTAACTTGATGTGTATTAATCAGCTTAATTGAATGTGTAATAGTCAGCTTAACTTGATGTGTATTAGTCAGCTTAATTGAATGTGTATTAGTCAGCTTAATTGAATGTGTAATAGTCATCTTAATTGAATGTCTATTAATCAGCTTAATTGAATGTGTAATAGTCAGCTTAACTTGATGTGTATTAGTCAGCTTAATTGAATGTGTATTAGTCAGCTTAATTGAATGTGTAATAGTCATCTTAATTGAATGTCTATTAATCAGCTTAATTGAATGTGTAATAGTCAGCTTAACTTGATGTGTATTAGTCAGCTTAATTGAATGTGTATTAGTCAGCTTAATTGAATGTGTATTAGTCAGCTTAATTGAATGTGTATTAGTCAGCTTAATTGAATGTGTATTAGTCAGCTTAATTGAATGTGTAATAATCAGCTTAATTGAATGTGTATTAGTCAGTTTAACTTGATGTGTATTAGTCAGCTTAATTGAATGTGTATTAATCAGCTTAATTGAATGTGTATTAATCAGCTTAATTGAATGTGTATTAGTCAGCTTAATTGAATGTGTATTAGTCAGCTTAATTGAATGTGTAATAGTCAGTTTAACTTGATGTGTATTAGTCAGCTTAATTGAATGTGTATTAGTCAGCTTAATTGAATGTGTATTAGTCAGTTTAACTTGATGTGTATTAGTCAGCTTAATTGAATGTGTATTAGTCAGTTTAACTTGATGTGTATTAGTCAGCTTAATTGAATGTGTATTAATCAGCTTAATTGAATGTGTATTAATCAGCTTAATTGAATGTGTATTAATCAGCTTAATTGAACGTGTATTAGTCAGCTTAATTGAATGTGTATTAGTCAGCTTAATTGAATGTGTATTAGTCAGCTTAATTGAATGTGTATTAGTCAGTTTATCTTGATGTGTAATAATCACCTTAATTGAATGTGTATTAGTCAGCTTAATTGAATGTGTAATAATCAGCTTAACCTGATGTGTAATAGTCAGCTTAATTGAATGTGTATTAGTCAGCTTAACTTGATGTGTATTAGTCAGCTTAATTGAATGTGTATTAGTCAGCTTAATTGAATGTGTATTAGTCAGCTTAACTTGATGTGTATTAGTCAGCTTAATTGAATGTGTATTAGTCAGCTTAATTGAATGTGTATTAGTCAGGTTAATTGAATGTGTATTAGTCAGCTTAACTTGATGTGTATTAGTCAGCTTAACTTGATGTGTATTAGTCAGCTTAATTGAATGTGTATTAGTCAGCTTAACTTGATGTGTATTAGTCAGCTTAACTTGATGTGTATTAGTCAGCTTAATTGAATGTGTATTAGTCAGCTTAACTTGATGTGTATTAGTCAGCTTAACTTGATGTGTATTAGTCAGCTTAATTGAATGTGTAATAGTCAGCTTAACTTGATGTGTATTAATCAGCTTAATTGAATGTGTATTAGTCAGGTTAATTGAATGTATTAGTCACTTTAACTTGATGTGTATTAGTCAGCTTAACTTGATGTGTATTAGTCAGCTTAATTGAATGTGTAATAGTCAGCTTAACTTGATGTGTATTAGTCAGCTTAACTTGATGTGTATTAGTCAGCTTAATTGAATGTGTAATAGTCAGCTTAACTTGATGTGTATTAATCAGCTTAATTGATTGTGTATTAGTCAGGTTAATTGAATGTGTATTAGTCAGCTTAATTTGATGTGTATTAATCAGCTTAATTGAATGTGTATTAGTCAGGTTAATTGAATGTGTATTAGTCAGCTTAATTGAATGTGTATTAATTAGCTTAACTTGATGTGTATTAATCAGCTTAATTGAATGTGTAATAGTCATCTTAATTGAATGTCTATTAATCAGCTTAATTGAATGTGTAATAGTAAGCTTAACTTGATGTGTATTAGTCAGCTTAATTGAATGTGTATTAGTCAGCTTAATTGAATGTGTAATAGTCATCTTAATTGAATGTCTATTAATCAGCTTAATTGAATGTGTAATAGTCAGCTTAACTTGATGTGTATTAGTCAGCTTAATTGAATGTGTATTAGTCAGCTTAATTGAATGTGTATTAGTCAGCTTAATTGAATGTGTATTAGTCAGCTTAATTGAATGTGTAATAATCAGCTTAATTGAATGTGTATTAGTCAGTTTAACTTGATGTGTATTAGTCAGCTTAATTGAATGTGTATTAATCAGCTTAATTGAATGTGTATTAATCAGCTTAATTGAATGTGTATTAGTCAGCTTAATTGAATGTGTATTAGTCAGCTTAATTGAATGTGTAATAGTCAGTTTAACTTGATGTGTATTAGTCAGCTTAATTGAATGTGTATTAGTCAGCTTAATTGAATGTGTATTAGTCAGTTTAACTTGATGTGTATTAGTCAGCTTAATTGAATGTGTATTAGTCAGTTTAACTTGATGTGTATTAGTCAGCTTAATTGAATGTGTATTAATCAGCTTAATTGAATGTGTATTAATCAGCTTAATTTAATGTGTATTAGTCAGCTTAATTGAATGTGTATTAGTCAGCTTAATTGAATGTGTAATAGTCAGCTTAATTGAATGTGTATTAGTCAGTTTATCTTGATGTGTAATAGTCAACTTAATTGAATGTGTATTAATCAGCTTAATTGAATGTGTATTAGTCAGCTTAATTGAATGTGTAATAGTCACCTTAATTGAATGTGTATTAGTCAGGTTAATTGAATGTGTAATAATCAGCTTAACCTGATGTGTAATAGTCAGCTTAATTGAATGTGTATTAGTCAGCTTAATTGAATGTGTAATAATCAGCTTAACCTGATGTGTAATAGTCAGCTTAATTGAATGTGTATTAGTCACTTTAACTTGATTTGTATTAGTCAGGTTAATTGAATGTGTATTAGTCAGCTTAACTTGCTGTGTATTAGTCAGCTTAATTGAATGTGTAATAGTCAGGTTAATTGAATGTGTATTAGTCAGCTTAACTTGATGTGTATTAGTCAGCTTAACTTGATGTGTATTAGTCAGCTTAATTGAATGTGTATTAGTCAGCTTAATTGAATGTGTATTAGTCAGGTTAATTGAATCTGTAATAGTCAGTTTAATTGAATGTATTAGTCACTTTAACTTGATGTGTATTAGTCAGCTTAATTGAATGTGTATTAGTCAGCTTAACTTGATGTGTATTAGTCAGCTTAATTGAATGTGTAATAGTCAGCTTAACTTGATGTGTATTAATCAGCTTAATTGAATGTGTATTAGTCAGGTTAATTGAATGTGTATTAGTCAGCTTAATTTGATGTGTATTAATCAGCTTAATTGAATGTGTAATAGTCAGCTTAATTGAATGTGTATTAGTCAGGTTAATTGAATGTGTATTAGTCAGCTTAACTTGATTTGTAATAGTCAGGTTAATTGAATGTGTATTAGTCAGCTTAACTTGATGTGTATTAGTCAGCTTAACTTGATGTGTATTAGTCAGGTTAATTGAATGTGTATTAGTCAGGTTAATTGAATGTGTATTAGTCAGCTTAACTTAATGTGTAATAGTATTCAAATGAAATGACTCATCCACCTAATCACAACCCGTCTTTGTTTCCTATATAATGTCTTCTGTGGAACAGTATAGCAGCTGCTCCAGGGTGATTTTTTTGGGGGGGTTAAAGCTAACCAAATTGACAGTGTAATAGTCAGCTTAACGTTATGTGTATTTATTTAGTATTCAAATGAAGTCAGAGTCATTCACCCAATCACCAACGTTTCTCTGTTTCCTTCATTAATTACTTATAGTATGACTGTAACCTTTGACTGTTGTATATAACCTATCTAAAGCCAGGTTTTACAGTGACACTGTTCTTTTATGGTTTGTTTTAATGTGTATTTGCCCAATAAACTGAGGCAGAGACAAAGTGTTGGTCCCAAATGACATCCTGATCCCTATACAGAAAGTATTCAGACCCCTTGACTTTTTCCACATTTTCTTCTGATACAGCTTTATTCTAAAATGGATTCAAAAAATGTTTCCTTCTAAACAATCTACACATAATGACAAAGCGAAAACAGGTTTTTAGACATTTTTGCAAATGTAAAATAAATAAATAACAGAAATACCTTATTTACATAAATATTCAGACACCTTGCTATGAGACTCGAAATTGAGCTCAGGTGCATCCTGTTTCCATTGATCATCCTAGAGCTGTTTCTCCAACTTGATTGGAGTCCTTCTGTAGTAAAATCAATTGATTGGACATGATTTGGAAAGGCACACACCTGTCTATATAAGCTCCCACAGTCGACAGTGCATGTCAGAGCAAAAACCAAGCCATGAGGTTGAAGGAATTGTACGTAGAATTGCGAAACAGGATTGTGTCGAGGCAGCGATCTGGGGAAGGGTATCAAAAAATGTCTGCAGCATCAAAGGTGCCCAAGAGCACAGTAGCCTCCATTCTTAAATGGAAGAAGTTTGGAACCACCAAGACTCTTCCTGTAGCTGGCCGCCCGGCCAAACTGAGCAAACGGGGGAGAGGAGCCTTGGTCAGGGAGGTGACCAAGAACCCGATGGTCACTCTGACAGAGCTCCAGAGTTCCTCTGTGGAGATGGGAGAACCTTCCAGAAGGACAACTATTTCTCTCATCCACACAAACCTAGCACTCCGAACATGTCTCTCATCCACACCAACCTAGCCATGTCTCTCATCCACACAAACCTAGCCACTGGCCATGTCTCTCATCCACACAAACCTAGCCCACGATCATGTCTCTGTATGTGTCACAAATTACACCCTATTATTCCATATACAGTGTACCCATAGACATGATCGGGGGCTAGGTTTGTGTGGATGAGAGACAGGATCAGGGGCTAGGTTTGTGTGGATGAGAGACATGACTATGTTTGTGTGGATGAGAGACATGACTATGTTTGTGTGGATGAGAGACATGACTATGTTTGTGTGGATGAGAGACATGATCGGAGTGCTAGGTTTGTGTGGATGAGAGACATGGCCAGGGGCTAGGTTTGTGTGGATGAGAGACATGGCCAGGGGCTAGGTTTGTGTGGATGAGAGACATGGCCAGGGGCTAGGTTTGTGTGGATGAGAGACATGGCCAGGGGCTAGGTTTGTGTGGATGAGAGACATAGCCAGGGGCTAGGTTTGTGTGGATGAGAGACATAGCCAGTGGCTAGGTTTGTGTTGGTGAGAGACATGGCCAGTGGCTAGGTTTGTGTTGGTGAGAGACATGTTCAGGGTGCTAGGTTTGTGTGGATGAGAGACATAGCCAGGGGCTAGGTTTGTGTGGATGAGAGACATAGCCAGTGGCTAGGTTTGTGTTGGTGAGAGACATGTTCAGGGTGCTAGATTTGTGTGGATGACAGACATGGCCGGTGGCTAGGTTTGTGTGGATGAGAGACATGGCCAGGGGCTAGGTTTGTGTGGATGAGAGACATAGCCAGGGGCTAGGTTTGTGTGGATGAGAGACATAGCCAGTGGCTAGGTTTGTGTTGGTGAGAGACATGGCCAGTGGCTAGGTTTGTGTTGGTGAGAGACATGTTCAGGGTGCTAGATTTGTGTGGATGAGAGACATGGCCGGTGGCTAGGTTTGTGTGGATGAGAGACATAGCCAGGGGCTAGGTTTGTGTGGATGAGAGACATAGCCAGTGGCTAGGTTTGTGTGGATGAGAGACATAGCCAGTGGCTAGGTTTGTGTTGGTGAGAGACATGTTCAGGGTGCTAGATTTGTGTGGATGACAGACATGGCCGGTGGCTAGGTTTGTGTGGATGAGAGACATGGTCGGAGTGCAAGGTTTGTGTTGGTGAGAGACATGGCCGGTGGCTAGGTTTGTGTGGATGAGAGACATGGCTAAGTTTGTCTGGATAAGATACATGGCTAAGTTTGTCTGGATGAGAGACATGGCTAGGTTTGTCTGGATAAGATACATGGCTAAGTTTGTCTGGATGAGAGACATGGCTAGGTTTGTCTGGATAAGATACATGGCTAAGTTTGTCTGGATGAGAGACATGGCTAGGTTGGTGTGGGTGAGAGACATGGCTAGGTTTGTGTGGATGAGAGACATGGCTATGTTTGTTTGGATAAGAGACATGGCTAGGTTTGTGTTGGTGAGAGACATGGCCGGTGGCTAGGTTTGTGTGGGTGAGAGACATGGCTAGGTTGGTGTGGATGAGAGACATGGCTAGGTTGGTGTGGATGAGAGACATGGCTAGGTTGGTGTGGATGAGAGACATGGCTAGGTTTGTGTTGGTGAGAGACATGGCCGATGGCTAGGTTTGTGTGGGTGAGAGACATGGCTAGGTTTGTGTTGGTGAGAGACATGGCCGGTGGCTAGGTTTGTGTGGGTGAGAGACATGGCTAGGTTTGTGTTGGTGAGAGACATGGCCGGTGGCTAGGTTGGTGTGGATGAGAGACATGGCTAGGTTGGTGTGGATGAGAGACATGGCTAGGTTGGTGTGGATGAGAGACATGGCTAGGTTTGTGTGGGTGAGAGACATGGCTAGGTTGGTGTGGATGAGAGACATGGCTAGGTTTGTGTTGGTGAGAGACATGGCCGGGGGCTAGGTTTGTGTGGGTGAGAGACATGGCTAGGTTTGTGTTGGTGAGAGACATGGCTAGGTTGGTGTGGATGAGAGACATGGCTAGGTTGGTGTGGATGAGAGACATGGCTAGGTTTGTGTTGGTGAGAGACATGGCTAGGTTTGTGTTGGTGAGAGACATGGCTAGGTTTGTGTTGGTGAGAGACATGGCTAGGTTTGTGTGGGTGAGAGACATGGCTAGGTTGGTGTGGATGAGAGACATGGTCGGGGGCTAGGTTTGTGTGGGTGAGAGACATGGCTAGGTTTATGTGGATGAGAGACATGGCTAGGTTTGTGTTGGTGAGAGACATGGCTAGGTTTGTGTGGATGAGAGACATGGCTAGGTTTGTGTTGGTGAGAGACATGGCTAGGTTTGTGTGGATGAGAGACATGGTCGGGGGCTAGGTTTGTGTGGGTGAGAGACATGGCTAGGTTTGTGTGGATGAGAGACATGGCTAGGTTTGTGTTGGTGAGAGACATGGTCGGGGGCTAGGTTTGTGTGGATGAGAGACATGGTCGGAGTGCAAGGTTTGTGTTGGTGAGAGACATGGCCGGTGGCTAGGTTTGTGTGGATGAGAGACATGGCCAGGGGCTAGGTTTGTGTGGATGAGAGACATGGTCGGAGTGCAAGGTTTGTGTTGGTGAGAGACATGAAAGGTGGCTAGGTTTGTGTGGATGAGAGACATGGCTAAGTTTGTCTGGATAAGATACATGGCTAAGTTTGTCTGGATGAGAGACATGGCTAGGTTTGTCTGGATAAGATACATGGCTAAGTTTGTCTGGATGAGAGACATGGCTAGGTTTGTCTGGATAAGATACATGGCTAAGTTTGTCTGGATGAGAGACATGGCTAGGTTGGTGTGGGTGAGAGACATGACCGGTGGCTAGGTTTGTGTGGGTGAGAGACATGGCTAGGTTGGTGTGGATGAGAGACATGGCTAGGTTGGTGTGGATGAGAGACATGGCTAGGTTGGTGTGGATGAGAGACATGGCTAGGTTTGTGTTGGTGAGAGACATGGCCGATGGCTAGGTTTGTGTGGGTGAGAGACATGGCTAGGTTTGTGTTGGTGAGAGACATGGCCGGTGGCTAGGTTTGTGTGGGTGAGAGACATGGCTAGGTTGGTGTGGATGAGAGACATGGCTAGGTTGGTGTGGATGAGAGACATGGCTAGGTTGGTGTGGATGAGAGACATGGCTAGGTTTGTGTGGGTGAGAGACATGGCTAGGTTGGTGTGGATGAGAGACATGGCTAGGTTTGTGTTGGTGAGAGACATGGCCGGGGGCTAGGTTTGTGTGGGTGAGAGACATGGCTAGGTTTGTGTTGGTGAGAGACATGGCTAGGTTGGTGTGGATGAGAGACATGGCTAGGTTGGTGTGGATGAGAGACATGGCTATGTTTGTGTTGGTGAGAGACATGGCTAGGTTTGTGTTGGTGAGAGACATGGCTAGGTTTGTGTTGGTGAGAGACATGGCTAGGTTTGTGTGGGTGAGAGACATGGCTAGGTTTGTGTTGGTGAGAGACATGGCTAGGTTTGTGTTGGTGAGAGACATGGCTAGGTTTGTGTTGGTGAGAGACATGGCTAGGTTTGTGTGGATGAGAGACATGGTCGGGGGCTAGGTTTGTGTGGGTGAGAGACATGGCTAGGTTTGTGTGGGTGAGAGACATGGCTAGGTTTGTGTGGATGAGAGACATGGTCGGGGGCTAGGTTTGTGTTGGTGAGAGACATGGCTAGGTTGGTGTGGATGAGAGACATGGCTAGGTTTGTGTTGGTGAGAGACATGGTCGGGGGCTAGGTTTGTGTGGGTGAGAGACATGGCTAGGTTTGTGTGGATGAGAGA
The DNA here is from genome assembly GCF_045679555.1 of Salvelinus alpinus. Taxonomy (NCBI): domain Eukaryota; kingdom Metazoa; phylum Chordata; class Actinopteri; order Salmoniformes; family Salmonidae; genus Salvelinus; species Salvelinus alpinus. The sequence continues at coordinate 46,783,962 of NC_092102.1, read as the reverse complement.
CATGGCTAGGTTTGTGTGGGTGAGAGACATGGCTAGGTTTGTGTGGGTGAGAGACATGGTCGGGGGCTAGGTTTGTGTGGGTGAGAGACATGGTCGGGGGGTAGGTTTGTGTGGGTGAGAGACATGGTCGGGGGGTAGGTTTGTGTGGGTGAGAGACATGGTCGGGGGCTAGGTTTGTGTTGGTGAGAGAGGAGAAGAGAAAAGAAGCATCAGCACAAGGATTGTGTGTAATTGATTTAGTAAGTCTGAGAGGCCTCAGATTGCAACCCAAATTGAATTGAATTGCTTCTCTGCTCCACTTTGCTCTTCTCTGATGCTCTGACTGTACCCCTACAGGCAGAGAGAGAGATAAAGAGAGGGAGGGAGGGAGAAGGATAGAGAGAGAGAGGTAGGGAGGGATGGAGAGAGAGAGACATTCAGTGCCAAAACAGCGAGAGAAGAGAGAGAGAGCCGACATAGCTTCCTGTTTGAAAGAACCTGCACTCTGAGCACCCCAACCCTAAGATGAGAGCAGGGAAAATGCAGTTGTTGAGACTGGATTGGTCTGTTTGTGTCACTGCCTTGCTGTCTGTGTCCTCTCCTCTCCCAGTGAGAGAGACAGCACTGCACGAATACAGTGCAGTCATAGAGGTTTTAAACCAAGAGATGTTTCAGGGATTTCTATTGGAGCAGCTTAGGTGTATTGTCCGCACATCCAGTTGGTGTTTTTATTGGAGCGGTCTATATTCAGTTTCTTTGGCACTGAGGGTTAGACAGATAACAAATGGAATGAGGGAGGTGCTTTGTGAGGTCATCAGTTCAGGTGGTTAGCTCTGAAGGTAGGTTGTTTTGTATGTCAGTTAAACATCTTGTTAGTTGAGGATCTTGTTAGTTAAGCGTCTTTGTTGAATTTGTTTCCTGTATGTGGTTTGTTTTGTGGCATCATGAATAATAATCACAGTAGTATCCTACCTAGCAGCTAACTTGAATCCAGCAGGATGTTTTCTCTCTGTGTTTCTCAGCCAGTAGAGCAGAGCCTTGAGTTCTGTCCTGTGTAACGGTGTAAAATGACCTAAGGGAAACAGGGATTTTAAGAAATGCGACTCCAGATCACCACTTGACAGTAACACTGCCTTGTCTCTGTTGTGTTGCCGCCTTCTGCAAGAGAGATGGAGCAAAAACAGTTCTGACAAAATGTCACCAACCCCCTGAAGGGTAAAAGCTTGTATTTTTCTTATTTATCAATTTTGTCTACATGTCCTTTTTACTCCTTGGAAAGATCAAACCCCAAGACGAGTCATTAATTGTTACTAGTAGGTTGGTAGGTTTTTGTATCTACACTCCTCTCAGTCCAGATTGAGTGGCCCCCTACCCCCATTATCTCTTTCGACCCAAACCCCATGCTCTCTGGCCCCAAACCCCCATGCCCTCTGCTGGACCCAAACCCCCATGCTCTCTGCTGGACCCCAAACCCCCATGCTCTCTGCTGGGCCCCAAACCCCATGCTCTCTGCTGGGCCCCAAACCCCATGCTCTCTGGCCCCAAACCCCATGCTCTCTGGCCCCAAACCCCATGCTCTCTGGCCCCAAACCCCCATGCCCTCTGCTGGACCCCAAACCCCATGCTCTCTGCTGGGCCCCAAACCCCATGCTCTCTGCTGGGCCCCAAACCCCATGCCCTCTGCTGGACCCCAAACCCCATGCTCTCTGCTGGCCCCAAACCCCCATGCTCTCTGCTGGCCCCAACCCCCATGCTCTCTGCTGGCCCCAAACCCCCATGCTCTCTGCTGGGCCCCAAACCCCCATGCTCTCTGCTGGCCCCAAACCCCCATGCCCTCTGCTGGACCCCAAACCCCCATGCCCTCTGCTGGACCCAAACCCCCATGCTCTCTGCTGGACCCCAAACCCCCATGCTCTCTGCTGGGCCCCAAACCCCATGCTCTCTGCTGGGCCCTAAACCCCATGCTCTCTGGCCCCAAACCCCATGCTCTGGCCCCAAACCCCATGCTCTCTGGCCCCAAACCCCCATGCCCTCTGCTGGACCCCAAACCCCATGCTCTCTGCTGGGCCCCAAACCCCATGCTCTCTGCTGGGCCCCAAACCCCATGCCCTCTGCTGGACCCCAAACCCCATGCTCTCTGCTGGGCCCCAAACCCCCATGCTCTCTGGCCCCAAACCCCATGCTCTCTGGCCCCAAACCCCATGCTCTCTGGCCCCAAACCCCCATGCCCTCTGCTGGACCCCAAACCCCATGCTCTCTGCTGGGCCCCAAACCCCATGCTCTCTGCTGGGCCCCAAACCCCATGCCCTCTGCTGGACCCCAAACCCCATGTTCTCTGCTGGGCCCCAAACCCCCATGCTCTCTGCTGGCCCCAAACCCCCATGCTCTCTGCTGGCCCCAAACCCCATGCTCTCTGGCCCCAAACCCCCATGCTCTCTGCTGGCCCCAAACCCCATGCTCTCTGGCCCCAAACCCCCATGCTCTCTGCTGGCCCCAACCCCCATGCTCTCTGCTGGCCCCAAACCCCCATGCTCTCTGCTGGCCCCAAACCCCCATGCTCTCTGCTGGCCCCAAACCCCCATGCCCTCTGCTGGACCCCAAACCCCCATGCCCTCTGCTGGACCCCAAACCCCCATGTTCTCTGCTGAACCCCAAACCCCCATGCTCTCTGCTGGCCCCAAACCCCCATGCCCTCTGCTGGACCCCAAACCCCCATGCTCTCTGCTGGCCCCAAACCCCCATGCCCTCTGCTGGACCCCAAACCCCATGCTCTCTGGCCCCAAACCCCCATGTTCTCTGCTGGCCCCAAACCCCCATGCTCTCTGCTGGACCCAAACCCCCATGTTCTCTGCTGGACCCAAACCCCCATGTTCTCTGCTGGCCCCAAACCCCCATGTTCTCTGCTGGCCCCAAACCCCCATGCTCTCTGCTGGACCCAAACCCCCATGTTCTCTGCTGGACCCAAACCCCCATGCTCTCTGCTGGACCCCAAAACCCATGCTCTCTGCTGGACCCAAACCCCCATGTTCTCTGCTGGACCCCAAAACCCATGCTCTCTGGCCCCAAACCCCCATGCCCTCTGCTGGCCCCAATCATTTGGTGTAATATTTTGGGGTAGATTGGTTAGAGTATAATTAGGCCAATCAACGTGTGTGTGTGTGTGTGTGTGTGTGTGTGTGTGTGTGTGTGTGTGTGTGTGTGTGTGTGTGTGTGTGTGTGTGTGTGTGTGTGTGTGTGTGTGTGTGTGTGTGTGTGTGTGTGTGTGTGTGTGCCGAGGCACACTGGGTTACCATGGGATTCATTACCTCCTGAGAAGATAACAGAGGTTTTATCACAACAGATAGACTTGTGAGAAATGGTTGTGAAGTGTGTGTGTGTGTGTGTGTGCGTGTGTGTGTGCATGTGTGTATGGTGAGTGTGTGTGCATGTGTGTATAGTGTGTGTGCATGTGTGTATGGTGTGTGTGTGGATCCCCTGGGCCTTGTGTTTGAGACCATAGATTACTGTCCTCCAGGGACCTGTCGTATGTTTCTGCCGCTTCTGAGCCTAAATGTCCCTAGGAATCAATGTACTGGGACCAGGGAGAAACAGGCAGGGGGAGAGAGAGAGAGAGAGAGAGAGAGAGAGAGAGAGAGAGAGAGAGAGAGGAGAGAGAGAGAGAGAGAGAGAGAGAGAGAGAGAGAGAGAGAGAGAGAGAGAGAGAGAGAGAGAGAGAGGAGAGAGAGAGAGAGAGAGAGAGAGAGAGAGAGAGAGAGAGAGAGAGAGAGAGAGAGAGAGAGAGAGAGAGAGCTGAGAGGGAGGGGAGAGAGAGAGAGAGCTGAGAGGGAGGGGAGAGGAGAGAGGGAGAGGAGAGAGGGAGAGCATGGAGAGGAGAGGGTGGAGGGAGGTAGAGAGAGGAGAAAGGTAGAGGAGAAAGAAGACAGAGAGGGAGGAGAGAGGGAGCGAGGGAAAGAGGGAGAGGAAGGAGGTGAGAGGAGGAGAGGAGAGGAGGAAAGGAGACGAGAAAAGAGAGAGGAAAGGAGAGAAGGACGGAGAGACGGCAAGGGAGGGAGGGAAGGAGAGGAGGGAGGGAGGGAGAGGAGAGAGGGAGGGAGAGCATGGAGAGGAGGGAGATGAGGAGAGAGAGAGACAGAGGGAGGGAGGGAGAGGCAAGAGGGAGGGATTGAGAGGGGGAGGAGAGGAGGGAGGGAGGTAGATGAGAGAGGGAGGGATGGAGAGGAGAGAGGGAGGGATGGAGAGGAGAGGGAGATGGAGGTAGGAAGAGGAGAGAGGGGAGGGAGGGAGGGAAAGAGGGAGGGAGGGAGATAGGGAGAGGAGGGATGGAGGGAGGCAGGGAGCGAGGGAGATGAGGGAGGACGAGTAGAGAGGGAAGTAGGGAGAGAAGAGAGGGAGGGAGAGGAGAGATGAGGAAGGGAGGGAGGGAGGGAGGGAGAGGAGAGGAGAGATTAGGGAGGAGGGAGAATAGAGGAGTGGAGGGGAGGGGGGGAGGAGGAAAGGAGGAGGGAGGGAATGGGAGGAAGGTAGGAGAGATAGGGGTGTAGAAGGAGGGCATCACGGATGGATTTGGAAAGGAGGGATGGGGTAATGAAAGTATCAGAATGATTAGGATGTGTGCTTCTGTTGCTTGATCTGTCAAAAAACATTTGTGGCACCAGAGGAATTGGAATTCGATCTGGATGTAATCACTCTGCCCTCTGTGCCCTGTAAACACACAGCACTAAATCTGATCTGTGCCCAGTAAACACACAGCACTAAATCTGATCTGTGCCATGTTAACACACAGCACTAAATCTGGTCTCAGGGCACCTATTCAATCAAACACAGTAACCAGGTTTCCAAGTCCAAATCATCTTTCCTCCTGCACCACTAAAAGGCATTTTTGAATTGAAATAGGCCTATCCAATTGAAGTGTTACTATGAGAAAACGCCCATTGTTTCTATTTGTACTGTATGCAGAAAGTTGTTTTCTGACTCATCCATAAAACGTTCAGTAGTTATCAGTTTCACCTGACTGATGTGATGAGATGCATCTGTTCTGGGGTGAGACTCAGGGAGAGGTAGACAGAGACAGAGACAGAGAGAGAGAGACTATATTTTTCCATTTTTGGGGATGTTACGATTGCTTTAGGCTGGTACTTATAGGTCAATGGAGCAGATAAGTCTGTCTGAACCCTTCGACACCACAGAGAAAATGAGTTTGTATCAAAAAACACTTGGCTGTACAGGAAGTGTCAATGCTATTAATACTGTCTCATTTGGAATCAATCAAACGGCTGACGTTGACGACACTGTTGGGTTCCCATCCCCCAGCCATATGCATGACCTCTGGGTCCCATCCTCCAGCCTTATGCATGACCTCTGGGTCCCATCCTCCAGCCTTATACATGACCTCTGGATCCCATCCTCCAGCCTTATACATGACCTCTGGGTCCCATCCTCCAGCCTTATGCATGACCTCTGGGTCCCATCCTCCAGCCTTATGCATGACCTCTGGATCCCATCCTCCAGCCTTATACATGACCTCTGGATCCCATCCCCCAGCCTTATACATGACCTCTGGATCCCATCCTCCAGCCTTATGCATGACCTCTGGATCCCATCCTCCAGCCTTATACATGACCTCTGGATCCCATCCCCCAGCCTTATGCATGACCTCTGGGTCCCATCCTCCAGCCTTATGCATGACCTCTGGGTCCCATCCTCCAGCCTTATACATGACCTCTGAGTCCCATCCTCCAGCCTTATGCATGACCTTTGGGTCCCATACCCCAGCCTTATGCATGACCTCTGGATCCCATCCCCCAGAATTATGCATGACCTCTGGATCCCATCCCCCAGAATTATGCATGACCTCTGGATCCCATCCCCCAGAATTATGCATGACCTCTGGATCCCATCCCCCAGAATTATGCATGACCTCTGAGTCCCATCCTCCAGCCTTATACATGACCTCTGAGTCCCATCCTCCAGCCTTATGCATGACCTCTGGATCCCATCCTCCAGCCTTATACATGACCTCTGGATCCCATCCCCCAGCCTTATGCATGACCTCTGGGTCCCATCCTCCAGCCTTATGCATGACCTCTGGGTCCCATCCTCCAGCCTTATACATGACCTCTGGGTCCCATCCTCCAGCCTTATACATGACCTCTGAGTCCCATCCTCCAGCCTTATGCATGACCTTTGGGTCCCATACCCCAGCCTTATGCATGACCTCTGGGTCCCATCCTCCAGCCTTATACATGACCTCTGAGTCCCATCCTCCAGCCTTATACATGACCTCTGGATCCCATCCTCCAGCCTTATGCATGACCTCTGGGTCCCATCCTCCAGCCTTATACATGACCTCTGAGTCCCATCCTCCAGCCTTATGCATGACCTCTGGATCCCATCCTCCAGCCTTATGCATGACCTCTGGATCCCATCCCCCAGAATTATGCATGACCTTTGGGTCCCATACCCCAGCCTTATGCATGACCTCTGGATCCCATCCCCCAGAATTATGCATGACCTTTGTCATGTTTATGATATGTCTATGTCATGTCACGTTTATGTCACTCCAATGTCATTACACTTGCATGGTTTCATTTACGAGTTAACAGGGGGTGCTGGGGTTTCCCATAACAAATTAGGGTTAGGGGTTAAGGCTTAAGGGTTAGGGGTTAGGGTACCCCCATTATACACAACAGAATTATGCAGGGCACAACCACACACCTTACATCAAGATTCAATATCTTCTTTACAGATGATCTAATAACACTATACACCCCACAAGAATAGTAAACAAACAAAGGGTTTTCGGGTTAAGGTTAATGTTAGGGTAGGGTTAGGGAAAATATGATTTTGAATGGGACTAAATTGAGTGTCCCCGCAAGGTTGCACATGTGCACTTCACAGTTATACTAGAGTTATACTACAGAGACAGCTATAGGCTCCCCCAAACTCAGATCTATCAGATTGGTTCTGTTTATAATGGGGGAGTATAGGGGTTATACTACAGAGACAGCCATAGGCTCCCACAAACTCAGATCTATCAGATTGGTTCTGTTTATAATGGGGGCATATAGGGGTTATACTACAGAGACAGCCATAGGCTCCCACAAACTCAGATATATCAGATTGGTTCTGTTTATAATGGGGGCATATAGGGGTTATACTACAGAGACAGCCATAGGCTCCCACAAACTCAGATCTATCAGATTGGTTCTGTTTATAATGGGGGAATATAGGGGTTATGCTATAGAGACAGCCATAGGCTCCCACAAACTCAGATCTATAAGATTGGTTATGTTTATAATGGGGGCATATAGGGGTTATACTACAGAGACAGCCATAGGCTCCACCAAACTCAGATCTATAAGATTGGTTATGTTTATAATGGGGGCATATAGGGGTTATACTACAGAGACAGCCATAGGCTCCACCAAACTCAGATCTATAAGATTGGTTCTGTTTATAATGGGAGAATATAGGGGTTATACTACAGAGACAGCCATAGGCTCCCACAAACTCAAATATATCCATCAACTTAGGTTGCCTCCACTATACAGGAAAATGGAAAATGGCACTATACAGGAAATAGGGATGCCATCTAGGATGCAGTGTGAGATGCAGTGAGGATGCTTGGGTAGACAGTGAAAAAAATGTTTTTCAACAATTCTTGGAAGAGTATCCCTTGAACACAAGCTCAACTACAATATAGCCTGCAGGAGGATTGCTGACTGTTTATCCCTAAATGTAATTGAGGGTAAGAGCAGGAAGGCCTGAGGTTGTGACATGAGCCAGATAACCGGCAACTCCTTCTCTCCATTTTTGACTTTGTCACCCTGTGTTGTCTGACCATGGAAATTATTGTATAGAAAAGCTTTTTGCCTTCTGGCTTTAAAATCCTCTTCCTGCCTCACAGTCCAGCTGACCCCACGGTAGTTGCTGAGTGGACAGAGGAGAGTGGTAGTCCTCATTCTGAGCAGAGCAGGTCAGAGGCTGTAGGAGAGAATGGAGATATACAACACTAGAAAATCTGTCTCCTGTAACTTCTGTTGGACCAATGAGAGAAGAGATGGACTCTCAGCAGTAGCGGCACATACAGAGTTAGACGATTTTATTTAAAACATGCTGTTGTATGTGCCAATTATACTTCAAACAGGCTCTTGGAGGTGCTAATTATATTTCAAACAGGCTCATGGAGGTGCCAATTATACTTCAAACAGGCACATGGAGGTGCCAATTATACTTCAAACAGGCACATGGAGGTGCCAATTATACTTCAAACAGGCACATGGAGGTGCCAATTATACTTCAAACAGGCTCTTGGAGGTGCCAATTATATTTCAAACAGGCTCATGGAGGTGCCAATTATACTTCAAACAGGCACATGGAGGTGCCAATTATATTTCAACCCGGCTCATGGAGGTGCCACTTATACTTCAAACAGTTTCTTGGAGGTGCCAATTATACTTCAAACATGCTCTTGGGGGTGCTACTTATACTTCAAACAGGCTCTTGGAGGTACCATTTATACTTCAAACCGGCTCTTGGAGGTACCACTTATACTTCAAATAGGCTCTTGGAGGTGCCAATTATACTTCTGACAACTCCAGGGCCTCATTATCAAACCCTGCAAAGGGAAGAATTATATAACCCACTGACGTGATCCACCTTAATTTACATAAAGACAGTATGGTCACCAGCTAAATAAACAGGTAACTTTTTCTGGAGATTTTGCTGATATCTTGTTGTTGGACTCAGGGCTCTAAAGATATTCTCTGGGATTTACCTGGTTAAATACGGGATGAATTCAATTTGAAGTGATGTTTATGACACATTCATATAGTGTCATAAGGATGTGCAGAGGATCTTACGATATGAATGAACTGGTGTTTTTAAACATCACATTTTCCAAATGAGTGTCTGGGATGTTTGACTGAGTCCTTCGTTTTCCCGACATATCTGGTTTCAGGGGCAGACATATCTGGTTTCAGGGGCAGACATATCTGGTTTCAGGGGCAGACATATCTGGTTTCAGGGGCAGACATATCTGGTTTCAGGGGCAGACATATCTGGTTTCAGGGGCAGACATATCTGGTTTCAGGGGCAGACATATCTGGTTTCAGGGGCAGACATATCTGGTTTCAGGGGCAGACATATCTGGTTTCAGGGGCAGACATATCTGGTTTCAGGGGCAGACATATCTGGTTTCAGGGGCAGACATATCTGGTTTCAGGGGCAGACATATCTGGTTTCAGGGGCAGACATATCTGGTTTCAGGGGCAGACATATCTGGTTTCAGGGGCAGACATATCTGGTTTCAGGGGCAGACATATCTGGTTTCAGGGGCAGACATATCTGGTTTCAGGGGCAGACATATCTGGTTTCAGGGGCAGACATATCTGGTTTCAGGGGCAGACATATCTGGTTTCAGGGGCAGACATATCTGGTTTCAGGGGCAGACATATCTGGTTTCAGGGGCAGACATATCTGGTTTCAGGGGCAGACATATCTGGTTTCAGGGGCAGACATATCTGGTTTCAGGGGCAGACATATCTGGTTTCAGGGGCAGACATATCTGGTTTCAGGGGCAGACATATCTGGTTTCAGGGGCAGACATATCTGGTTTCAGGGGCAGACATATCTGGTTTCAGGGGCAGACATTGTGGTGATTATTGTCTATGAGTTGTGTATGTTTTATTTTTTATTATTTCATTTATTTAACCTTTTATTTAAGTAGGCAGAGGACAAAGTGGACATAGAGTTTTGCAAGGTTGTGCTTATTGGCAAGCTATCCAGCCACAGATATTTTTCAATGGGATACTGGCAGCATACTCACAGGCTGTTTTCTAAATGGCAAACTCTATACCCTACATAGTGCACTACTTTTGACCAGGGCCCATACGTAGTGCACTATATAGGGAATAGGATATAATTTGATACACAGCCATAGTAGTCTGAGAGAGCATTTCCCGCACACATTTGATATGCTGCAGCAGAGAGCCACATAGAGAAATCACAGGGGCTCTATGTACTATACATGTAATATAATTTAGATCACATCCTATCACTGCATTCCACATGAATCAGATAAACCACACACATCCAATGACACAGTGATCAGTGAGGAATAAATAAAAGTAACAGCGGTAGAGATGATTAGGCAAAGAATAGTACTTTATTGATTTAATCCGACGCTCTTCAGAGTTCCCTGGCAGGTTATTTAACGGTTGTTTTGATCATGTGGTATCAGATATCAATACCAAACAGACAGTCCTCCTGCTTCATCGTAACATAGAATATTGAATGTTTCAATAATTACATTAACCGTCTTTATTCAATGTGCCTAACGCAACATAATGAACTTGGTGTGTTTGATTGAGGCAACGTGATAAAGAGGAATACTTTGAACATTGATGTTATAGCAATATTATATTCATATATGATCAGAAATCATACGGTAGCCTATCTATAATATATGGCATTCACCTAATGGGAGAGAGAGACAGAGACAGAGAGACAGAGAGACAGAGAGACAGAGAGACAGAGAGACAGAGAGACAGAGACAGAGACAGAGACAGAGACAGAGACAGAGACAGAGACAGAGAGACAGAGAGACAGAGAGACAGAGAAAGAGAGACAGAGAAAGAGAGACAGAGAAAGAGAGACAGAGAGAGAGAGACAGAGAGAGAGAGACACAGAGAGACAGAGACAGAGACAGAGACAGAGACAGAGACAGAGACAGAGAGGAACAACTATGAAAAAACAACCAACAATAACTTCTGCAGCTCTGTCGCATACTGGGTCTGTACATAGTCAATGGTAGGCTTCAAGGGGACTCCTACGGTAGGTACAACTATAGCGCATCTCTTGGCAGTAGTACTGTAGACTCCTTTATCACTGACCTCAACCCAGAGGCTCTCAGAGGGTTCACAGTCAGATCACAGCAAAAACAGCCTACCTGAACAGAGCAATACTCAAATCAAATCAAATTTTATTTGTCACATACACATGGTTAGCAGATGTTAATGCGAGCGTAGCAAAATGCTTGTGCTTCTAGTTCCGACCATGCAGTAATATCTAACAAGTAATCTAACATAACAATTTCACAACATACACACAAGTGTAAAGGAATGAATAAGAATATGTACATAAAAATATATGAATGAGCGATGGCCGAACGGCATAGGCAAGATGCAGTAGATGGTATAGAATACAGTATATACATATGAGATGAGTAATGTAGGGTATGTAAACTATTTATAAAGTGGCATTTTTTTAAAGTGGCTAGTGATACATTTATTACATCCAATTTTTCATTATTAAGGACAACAAAGTCATGGTACTGGAGTGGCACAAGGCCTTTGTGATTTGTGGTCAGAACTGAAAAAACGTATGTGAGCAAGGAGGCCTACAAACCTGACTCAGTTACACCAGCTCTGTCAGGAGGAATGGGCCCAAATTCACCCAACTTATTGTGGTAAGCTTGTGGAAGGCTACCCGAAACATTTGACCCAAGTTAAACATTTTAAAGGCAATGCTACCAAGTACTAATTGAGTGTATGTAAACTTCTGACCCACTGGGAATGTGATGAAAGAAATTAAAGCTGAAATAAATCATTCTCTCTACTATTATTTTGATTTCACATTCTTAAAATAAAGCGGTGATCCTAACTGGCCTAAAACAGGGAATATTTACTAGGATTAAATGCCAAGGATTGTGAAAAACTCAGTTTAAATGTATTTGGCTAAGGTGTATGTAAACTTCCGACTTCAACTGTATATGCTACTGTGGAACTCTCCACCTATCAACTGACTGCCTTCCATACCACCACTCCATCTAGTACCTCCATGCGACAGGAATTTGAGAAAAACTGAGTTTAAATGTATTTGGCTAAGGTTTATGTAAACTTCCGACTTCAACTGTATATATCCCACTGTTTAGCTGGAATGGAATGTTGGTATCCTGTATATTTGACTGTGATATGTGGTTGTCTCACATAGCTATCTTAAGTCTCTCTGGATAAGAGCATCTGCTAAATGACTAACATGTTTTAAATACAGATATCATATAACTGCGTTCAATTATTTTGTTCACAGTTTTTTTTTTATATTGATGTCACAAGTGTATAATTTGTACAGTTCATTATTAAAAGTGTAGTTATTTATTCCTTGTGATGGTGTAACACCCAGCGCTACTCCTTATTTCTATGAGAGAGAGACAGATATTTAGCATTGGTAGATTATTTGTCTCTCTGAAATTAAATGGTTTTAAACAAATACATATTTGTCATTGAACAACCCCATGCCATGATTAGATAGTGATAATAAAAGTACATTTAACAACATTTCTGAAAATGGATATATATATATATATATTTATATATATATACAGTATATATATTGTTTTGGTCACTTTATCTGCACACAATTAAACTGGCTCTATGGATCAGATGGATCAAATGTTCCCAACTCAATAACATGAACCCCCAACACCTACCTAGGGTGTCTCTCAGTAATATTAACACCCACCCAGACTGGCTCAATAACATTAACCACCACCCAGAGTAGCTCAATAACATTAACCCCCACCCAGACTGGCTCAATAACATTAACCCCCACCCAGAGTGGCTCAATAACATTAACCCCCACCCAGACTGGCTCAATAACATTAACCCCAAACCCCCCCACCCAGAGTGGCTCAATAATATGAACCCCAAACCCCCCCACCCAGAGTGGCTCAATACCATTAACCCCAAACCCCCCCACCCAGAGTGGCTCAATAATATGAACCCCAAACCCCCCCACCCAGACTGGCTCAATACCATTAACCCCAACCCCCCCCCCCACCCAGACTGGCTCAATAACATTAAACCCCACCCAGACTGGCTCAATAATATTAAACCCCAACCCCCACCCAGACTGGCTCAATAACATTACCCCAAACCCCCCCACCCAGACTGGCTCAATAATATGAACCCCAAACCACCCACCCAGAGTGGCTGAACAACATCAAACCCCAACCCCCACCCAGACTGGCTCAATAACATTACCCCCAACCCCCCCACCCAGACTGGCTCAATACCATTAAACCCTAACCCCCACCCAGACTTGCTCAATAACATTAATCCCCAAACCCCCCCACCCAGAGTGGCTCAATAACATTAACCACCACCCAGAGTAGCTCAATAACATTAACCCCCACCCAGACTGGCTCAATAACATTAACCCCCACCCAGACTGGCTCAATAACATTAACCCCAAACCCCCCCACCCAGAGTGGCTCAATAATATGAACCCCAAACCCCCCCACCCAGACTGGCTCAATACCATTAACCCCAAACCCCCCCACCCAGACTGGCTCAATAACATTAACACCCACCCAGACTGGCTCAATAACATTAACCCCCACCCAGACTGGCTCAATAACATTAACCCCCACCCAGACTGGCTCAATAACATTAACCACCCACCCAGACTGGCTCAATAACATTAAACCCCACCCAGACTGGCTCAATAACATTAAACCCCAACCCCCACCCAGACTGGCTCAATAACATTACCCCCAACCCCCCCACCCAGACTGGCTCAATAATATGAACCCCCAACCACCCACCCAGAGTGGCTGAATAACATTAAACCCCAACCCCCACCCAGACTGGCTCAATAACATTACCCCCAACCCCCCCACCCAGACTGGCTCAATACCATTAAACCCCAACCCCCACCCAGACTGGCTCAATAACATTACCCCCAACCCCCCCACCCAGACTGTGTGTGTGTGTGTGTGTGTGTGTGTGTGTGTGTGTGTGTGTGTGTGTGTGTGTGTGTGTGTGTGTGTGTGTGTGTGTGTGTGTGTGTGTGTGTGTGTGTGTGTGTGTGTTGTGTGTGTTGTGTGCATGTATGGTGTGGGTTTGACACGGATGGCTTTGTTCTCTCTAATGATAATTACAATGACAACGTTCTAACTGTAGTCATGTCAGTTGCAGACACACTTCCCCTTACATCCCAGTAATGGATGACTTTGTATTATTGGCATAATTCCAAATAGTATACAGTTTGTATATGTATGTATGGTTTTAGTTGGACAGTAATGACTGTGGTTCTTCTGGTGTGACTCCTATTGTGGCTGTGTGCTGTGGTATGCTACGGTTGCTCACCCTGCCTTCACCCCCCCTGGTTTCCCGGGGCCTGCACTCCAGATTTACCGGGTCACAAAGGGTGGCGGCACAACACTCTGCAGTGCTAGCTGTCAGCCCCATTATCACTGAGGTAAACAAACTAGGACCAGGCACGCAATCTTCCTTAGAACCACAACCTACTGCAATCTTCATCATACTCTGCTCTCTGATTTCTCAGAACTGGCTGTTTCCCCCCCCCCCCCTTAAGTGGTGCACAAGGTTTTCAATGGACTCTTCTGCCTTCATGCAGTGTCCTCAGTGTCCTGGGAGATAGCTGGAGATTTACTGTGTGTTCATTTACACGACTGTACTTTGGCAGTGAAAACACAAGGCCATCGGGAGATGTTGGTTTGTTGGATGGTGGTGCACCATCTGACTGTAAATAACTTTATAAATAATGTTACAAATTGGAGGATTTATATGGAGACATTTTGATGAAGCAGTGTGTTTTAAAGAGAGGGGCGTTGTAATCTAGGCTATACACTAAACATCTTAAAAGTCGTTGTATGTGTTTGAGTTGAGTTGAGTGGGATTGTTGGCATATTATTTCAATACATACACAGCCAAAACAGTACACAGTGCAAACAGTCAAAACATGTATTGTGTCTTCTATATCTTGGTGGCTATGAGCTCTCTTTTTACCTCCTTATGAACTCTTATGACCTCCTTATGAACTCTTATGACCTCACTACCCTTCATGAATATTAAATCGGATTAATCTCTTCTATTTCAGGGATCTATTAGACAGAGACACATTCTCCAAATCTGATCCATGTAAGTACTTCACAGTTATCATCTTACATTTATCACAATCATAATTTTTTTCAATTACAGAAGAATTACTGGCTTATATTATATGGCTAGTAGGTGTAAAGAATAAAGATCACTCTATCGTCAAAAGAAATGTGAAAGAATGCAAGAAATGACCCAAAATTCCACCACTAAGAAAACCTCAATTTCTTTGTCTTTCTTCGTCTGCACTTTCATCGACTATATCTATCTTCGGCTTAGCTGGGATTTAGTTGACTCCGCTGTTTCAAAGTGTTCCCTCAATAACTGCATCTCATTTGCACAGTAATGGGACAGGTCTTCCTCACAGCTAGTGTTACAGAAAGAGACAGTACCTTAAAGGGATAGTTTGGGATTTTGGCAATGACGCAGATACATGAATATGGTATCCACGAGTTCATATGACTCTGGGGAAGTAAATAAAGGACTTCCCGAAACATCCCTTTAATCTAATGCAGCTACAGTAGGGTTTAAACACAGCCCTGACTGAATACAAATGAGCGTCTTTGAGATGTAGCTGCCTGTAGAGGAGAGCAGAGGAGTGGAGAGGAGGAGAGGAGACCTATGATCACAGTCTCCAGGGGGTCTATCTGTATAGAGGTCTTGGATGTGTCCCTGGTCAAAAGTAGTTCACTTTAAAAGGGATATAAAACCATTTGGGATGCACACAATGTCATTTCTATGGTCCTACTCTAGAAATGGATGAAGAATGGAGGAGACTAACATATATAATAGTGTCAGAGTTCAATCATTTTGTGTGTCTCCTTCCTTCTAATAGACCAGGGTACAATACTTCACACTCTATACCTCCAGCCATCTTCCTTCTGATAGACCAGGGTACAATACTTCACACTCTATACCTCCAGTCATCTTCCTTCTAATAGACCAGGGTACAATACTTCACACTCTATACCTCCAGTCATCTCCCTTCTGATAGACCAGGGTACAATACTTCACACTCTATACCTCCAGTCATCTTCCTTCTGATAGACCAGGGTATAATAATTCACACTCTATACCTCCAGTCATCTTCCTTCTGATAGACCAGGGTACAATACTTCACACTCTATCCACCCAGTGACCTTTACATTCTCCCAAAGATGAGAAGGACGTGGGGTTATATCTGACAGGTCACATGCCCTGTCAAGGCATGCTCTGCTTATTCTTCAATCCACTGTTTACATGAGGAAAGCAAAGAGGGATATTAAAGGGAATCCTACTGTTTAGAAATCATATTTTAGATTATGCATTCACCGTTGCTCTGTTGGGGACTTTGTTAATCGTTAGTGTATCTCTCACTTGCAGGGATTAATACCTAGATCTGATCATGTGATACTGGGAAGACAGCGGGCATGGTGGTGCCTTATCAACATTTTGAATGATGAATGTGATGGTAGAAAGAGCATTTGTTTTATGAAATGAAGAAATGTCACGGTTTTTCAAAGCGATTGGTAATCTGTTTGTCTCTTCCCCTTTATCTTGTTATTTTCATTTTCATTTTTTCTCTCCTTCTCTCTCTCCTTTCTCTCTCCTTTCTCTCCTTCTCCCTCTCCCTCTCTTCCTCTCCCTCTCTTTCTCTTTCTCTCCCTCTCCCTCTCTTCCTCTCTTTCTCTCCCTCTCCCTCTCCGTCCTTTTTCTTTCTCTCCCTCTCCCTCTCTGTCCTTTCTCCCTCTCTCTCTCTCTCTCTCTCTCCCTCTACCTCTACCTCTCTTTCCAGTGGTGGTGTTGTACACTCAGGGGGTAGAGACCAAACAGTGGCGAGAGGTAAGAAGCAGAACAACTCTCTCTCTCTCTCTCCTCTCAATTCAATTCAATTCAATTCAAGGGGCTTTATTGGCATGGGAAACATGTGTTAACATTGCCAAAGCAAGTGAGGTAGATAATATACAAAAGTGAAATAAACAATAAAAATTAACAGTAAACATTACACAACAGAAGTTTCAAAACAATAAAGACATGACAAATGTCATATTATATATATACAGTGTTGTAACAATGTACAAATGGTTAAAGCACACAAGTTAAAATAAATAAACATAAATATGGGTTGTATTTACAATGGTGTTTGTTCTTCACTGGTTGCCCTTTTCTTGTGGCAACAGGTCACAAATCTTGCTGCTGTGATGGCACACTGTGGAATTTCACCCAGTAGATATGGGAGTTTATCAAAATTGGATTTGTTTTCGAATTCTTTGTGGATCTGTGTAATCTGAGGGAAATATGTCTCTCTAATATGGTCATACATTGGGCAGGAGGTTAGGAAGTGCAGCTCAGTTTCCACCTCATTTTGTGGGCAGTGAGCACATAGCCTGTCTTCTCTTGAGAGCCATGTCTGCCTACGGCGGCCTTTCTCAATAGCAAGGCTATGCTCACTGAGTCTGTACATAGTCAAAGCTTTCCTTAAGTTTGGGTCAGTCACAGTGGTCAGGTATTCTGCCACTGTATACTCTCTGTTTAGGGCCAAATAGCATTCTAGTTTGCTCTGTTTTTTTGTTAATTCTTTCCAATGTGTCAAGTAATTATCTTTTTGTTTTCTCATGATTTGGTTGGGTCTAATTGTGCTGTTGTCCTGGGGCTCTGTGGGGTGTGTTTGTGTTTGTGAACAGAGCCCTAGGACCAGCTTGCTTAGGGGACTCTTCTCCAGGTTCATCTCTCTGTAGGTGATGGCTTTGTTATGGAAGGTTTGGGAATCGCTTCCTTTTAGGTGGTTGTAGAATTTAACGGCTCTTTTCTGGATTTTGATAATTAGTGGGTATCGGCCTAATTCTGCTCTGTATGCATTATTTGGTGTTCTACGTTGTACACGGAGGATATTTTTGCAGAATTCTGCATGCAGAGTCTCAATTTGGTGTTTGTCCCATTTTGTGAAATCTTGGTTGGTGAGCGGACCCCAGACCTCACAACCATAAAGGGCAATGGGCTCTATGACTGATTCAAGTATTTTTAGCCAGATCCTAATTGGTATGTTGAAATTTATGTTCCTTTTGATGGCATAGAATGCCCTTCTTGCCTTGTCTCTCAGATCGTTCACAGCTCTGTGGAAGCTACCTGTGGTGCTGATGTTTAGGCCGAGGTATGTATAGTTTTTTGTGTGCTCTAGGGCAACGGTGTCTAGATGGAATTTGTGGTCCTGGCGACTGGACCTTTTTTGGAACACCATTATTTTGGTCTTACTGAGATTTACTGTCAGGGCCCAGGTCTGACAGAATCTGTGCAGAAGATCTAGGTGCTGCTGTAGGCCCTCCTTGGTTGGTGACAGAAGCACCAGATCATCAGCAAACAGTAGACATTTGACTTCGGATTCTAGTAGGGTGAGACCGGGTGCTGCAGACTGTTCTAGTGCCCGCGCCAATTCGTTGATATATATGTTGAAGAGGGTGGGGCTTAAGCTGCATCCCTGTCTCACCCCACGACCCTGTGTGAAGAAATGTGTGTGTTTTTTGCCAATTTTAACCGCACACTTGTTGTTTGTGTACATGGATTTTATGATGTCGTATGTTTTACCCCCAACACCACTTTCCATCAATTTATATAGCAGACCCTCATGCCAAATTGAGTCGAAGGCTTTTTGAAATCAACAAAGCATGAGAAGACTTTGCCTTTGTTTTGGTTTGTTTGGTTGTCAATTAGGGTGTGTAGGGTGAATACATGGTCTGTTGTACGGTAATTTGGTAAAAAGCCAATTTGACATTTGCTCAGTACATTGTTTTCATTGAGGAAATGTACGAGTCTGCTGTTAATGATAATGCAGAGTATTTTCCCAAGGTTACTGTTGACGCATATTCCACGGTAGTTATTGGGGTCAAATTTGTCTCCACTTTTGTGGATTGGGGTGATCAGTCCTTGGTTCCAAATATTGGGGAAGATGCCAGAGCTAAGGACGATGTTAAAGAGTTTTAATATAGCCAATTGGAATTTGTTGTCTGTATATTTGATCATTTCATTAAGGATACCATCAACACCACAGGCCTTTTTGGGTTGGAGGGTTTTTATTTTGTCCTGTAACTCATTCAAGGTAATTGGAGAATCCAGTCCTCTCTCTCTCTCTCTCTCTCTCTCTCTCTCTCTCTCTCTCTCTCTCTCTCTCTCTCTCTCTCTCTCTCTCTCTCTCTCTCTCTCTCTCTCTCTCTCTCTCTCTCTCTCTCTCTCTCTCTCTCTCTCTCTCTCTCTCTCTCTCTCTCTCTCTCTCTCTCTCTCTCTCTCTCTCTCTCTCCCTCTCTCTCTCTCTCTCTCTATCTCTTTCTCTCTCTCTCTATCTCTCTCTCTCTCAATTCAATTCAATTCAATTCAATTGACTTTATTGACATGGCAAGTTATTATTACTTACATTGTCAAAGTATACATATCGAAAAATTTAAATAAAATATATATGTATATATATACACAAAATATATATATATTTATATATAAATAAATGGTGGGACTAACAGTAATAATAATAGTAGTAGTGGACATGGGATTACCATTAATAACAGCTACAACAACAATATTAATCAGAACAACAATACATTAAAGCAACAGTAGTAGACCAGTGTCAACATGACTGAGAAGACACATGACCTGGTACGAAAGACAAAACAAAACTAAGCTAAATGGGAAATATTATCAACATTACTTTGCATTTTTCACTGGCTGTCCCTCAGGCTATGGCAGGAGGACACATATTTGGCTGCCAAAACTGCACATTTTGGCTTTTCACCCAACAAATATTTGAATTTTTCTTCATCTTTTATAGTTTCAAATTCTTTGTATTGAATTATAATTTTGGGAAAGAAATATGCTCTTAGGTCTGAGTATTTGTCACAGTGTAGTAGGAAATGCACTTCTGTCTCTCTCTCTCTCTCTCTCTCTCTCTCTCTCTCTCTCTCTCTCTCTCTCTCTCTCTCTCTCTCTCTCTCTCTCTCTCTCTCTCTCTCTCTCTCTCTCTCTCTCTCTCTCTCTCTCTCTCTCTCTCTCTCTCTCTCTCTCTCTCTCTCTCCCTCTCTCTCTCTCTCTCTCTCTCTCTCCCTCTACCTCTACCTCTCTTTCCAGTGGTGGTGTTGTACACTCAGGGGGTAGAGACCAAACAGTGGCGAGAGGTAAGAAGCAGAACAACTCTCTCTCTCTCTCTCCTCTCAATTCAATTCAATTCAATTCAAGGGGCTTTATTGGCATGGGAAACATGTGTTAACATTGCCAAAGCAAGTGAGGTAGATAATATACAAAAGTGAAATAAACAATAAAAATTAACAGTAAACATTACACAACAGAAGTTTCAAAACAATAAAGACATGACAAATGTCATATTATATATATACAGTGTTGTAACAATGTACAAATGGTTAAAGCACACAAGTTAAAATAAATAAACATAAATATGGGTTGTATTTACAATGGTGTTTGTTCTTCACTGGTTGCCCTTTTCTTGTGGCAACAGGTCACAAATCTTGCTGCTGTGATGGCACACTGTGGAATTTCACCCAGTAGATATGGGAGTTTATCAAAATTGGATTTGTTTTCGAATTCTTTGTGGATCTGTGTAATCTGAGGGAAATATGTCTCTCTAATATGGTCATACATTGGGCAGGAGGTTAGGAAGTGCAGCTCAGTTTCCACCTCATTTTGTGGGCAGTGAGCACATAGCCTGTCTTCTCTTGAGAGCCATGTCTGCCTACGGCGGCCTTTCTCAATAGCAAGGCTATGCTCACTGAGTCTGTACATAGTCAAAGCTTTCCTTAAGTTTGGGTCAGTCACAGTGGTCAGGTATTCTGCCACTGTATACTCTCTGTTTAGGGCCAAATAGCATTCTAGTTTGCTCTGTTTTTTTGTTAATTCTTTCCAATGTGTCAAGTAATTATCTTTTTGTTTTCTCATGATTTGGTTGGGTCTAATTGTGCTGTTGTCCTGGGGCTCTGTGGGGTGTGTTTGTGTTTGTGAACAGAGCCCTAGGACCAGCTTGCTTAGGGGACTCTTCTCCAGGTTCATCTCTCTGTAGGTGATGGCTTTGTTATGGAAGGTTTGGGAATCGCTTCCTTTTAGGTGGTTGTAGAATTTAACGGCTCTTTTCTGGATTTTGATAATTAGTGGGTATCGGCCTAATTCTGCTCTGCATGCATTATTTGGTGTTCTACGTTGTACACGGAGGATATTTTTGCAGAATTCTGCATGCAGAGTCTCAATTTGGTGTTTGTCCCATTTTGTGAAATCTTGGTTGGTGAGCGGACCCCAGACCTCACAACCATAAAGGGCAATGGGCTCTATGACTGATTCAAGTATTTTTAGCCAGATCCTAATTGGTATGTTGAAATTTATGTTCCTTTTGATGGCATAGAATGCCCTTCTTGCCTTGTCTCTCAGATCGTTCACAGCTCTGTGGAAGCTACCTGTGGTGCTGATGTTTAGGCCGAGGTATGTATAGTTTTTTGTGTGCTCTAGGGCAACGGTGTCTAGATGGAATTTGTGGTCCTGGCGACTGGACCTTTTTTGGAACACCATTATTTTGGTCTTACTGAGATTTACTGTCAGGGCCCAGGTCTGACAGAATCTGTGCAGAAGATCTAGGTGCTGCTGTAGGCCCTCCTTGGTTGGTGACAGAAGCACCAGATCATCAGCAAACAGTAGACATTTGACTTCGGATTCTAGTAGGGTGAGACCGGGTGCTGCAGACTGTTCTAGTGCCCGCGCCAATTCGTTGATATATATGTTGAAGAGGGTGGGGCTTAAGCTGCATCCCTGTCTCACCCCACGACCCTGTGTGAAGAAATGTGTGTGTTTTTTGCCAATTTTAACCGCACACTTGTTGTTTGTGTACATGGATTTTATGATGTCGTATGTTTTACCCCCAACACCACTTTCCATCAATTTATATAGCAGACCCTCATGCCAAATTGAGTCGAAGGCTTTTTTGAAATCAACAAAGCATGAGAAGACTTTGCCTTTGTTTTGGTTTGTTTGGTTGTCAATTAGGGTGTGTAGGGTGAATACATGGTCTGTTGTACGGTAATTTGGTAAAAAGCCAATTTGACATTTGCTCAGTACATTGTTTTCATTGAGGAAATGTACGAGTCTGCTGTTAATGATAATGCAGAGTATTTTCCCAAGGTTACTGTTGACGCATATTCCACGGTAGTTATTGGGGTCAAATTTGTCTCCACTTTTGTGGATTGGGGTGATCAGTCCTTGGTTCCAAATATTGGGGAAGATGCCAGAGCTAAGGACGATGTTAAAGAGTTTTAATATAGCCAATTGGAATTTGTTGTCTGTATATTTGATCATTTCATTAAGGATACCATCAACACCACAGGCCTTTTTGGGTTGGAGGGTTTTTATTTTGTCCTGTAACTCATTCAAGGTAATTGGAGAATCCAGTCCTCTCTCTCTCTCTCTCTCTCTCTCTCTCTCTCTCTCCTCTCTCTCTCTCTCTCTCTCTCTCTCTCTCTCTCTCTCTCTCTCTCTCTCTCTCTCTCTCTCTCTATATCTCTCTCTCTCTCTCTCTATCTCTCTCTCTCTCTCTCTCTCTCTCTCTCTCTCTCTCTCTCTCTCTCTCTCTCTCTCTCTCTCTCTCTCTCTCTCTCTCTCTCTCTCTCTCTCTCTCTCTCTCTCTCTCTCTCTTTCTCTCTCTCTCTCTATCTCTCTCTCTCTCTCTCTCTCTCTCTCTCTCTCTCTCTCTCTCTCTCTCTCTCTCTCTCTCTCTCTCTCTCTCTCTCTCTCTCTCTCTCTCTCTCTCTCTCTCTCTCTCTCTCTCTCTCTCTCTCTCTCTCTCTCTCTCCCTCTCTCTCTCTCTCTCTCTCTCTCTCTCTCTCTCTCTCTCTCTCTCTCTCTCTCTCTCTCTCTCTCTCTCCCTCTCTCTCTCTCTCTCTCTCTCTCTCTCTCTCTCTCTCTCTCTCTCTCTCTCTCTCTCTCTCTCTCTCTCTCTCTCTCTCTCTCTCTCTCTCTCTCTCTCTCTGTCTCTCTCTGTCTCTCTCTCTCTCTCTCTCTCTCTCTCTCTCTCTCTCTCTCTCTCTCTCTCTCTCTCTCTCTCTCTCTCTCTCTCTCTCTCTCCTCTCTCTCTCTCTCTCTCTCTCTCTCTCTCTCTCTCTCTCTCTCAATTCAATTCAATTCAATTCAAGGGGCTTTATTGGCATGGGAAACATGTGTTAACATTGCCAAAGCAAGTGAGGTAGGTAATATACAAAAGTCAAATAAACAATAAAAATGAACAGTAAACATTACACATACAGAAGTTTCAAAACAATAAAGACATTACAAATGTCATATTATATATATGCAGTGTTGTAACAATGTACAAATGGTTAAAGCACACAAGTTAAAATAAATAAACATAAATATGGGTTGTATTTACAGTGGTGTTTGTTCTTCACTGGTTGCCCTTTTCTTGTGGCAACAGGTCACAAATCTTGCTGCTGTGATGGCACACTGTGGAATTTCACCCAGTAGATATGGGAGTTTATCAAAATTGGATTTGTTTTCGAATTCTTTGTGGATCTGTGTAATCTGAGGGAAATATGTCTCTCTAATATGGTCATACATTGGGCAGGAGGTTAGGAAGTGCAGCTCAGTTTCCACCTCATTTTGTGGGCAGTGTGCACATAGCCTGTCTTCTCTTGAGAGCCATGTCTGCCTACGGCGGCCTTTCTCAATAGCAAGGCTATGCTCACTGAGTCTGTACATAGTCAAAGCTTTCCTTAAGTTTGGGTCAGTCACAGTGGTCAGGTATTCTGCCACTGTGTACTCTCTGTTTAGGGCCAAATAGCATTCTAGTTTGCTCTGTTTTTTTGTTAATTCTTTCCAATGTGTCAAGTAATTATCTTTTTGTTTTCTCATGATTTGGTTGGGTCTAATTGTGCTGTTGTCCTGGGGCTCTGTGGGGTGTGTTTGTGTTTGTGAACAGAGCCCTAGGACCAGCTTGCTTAGGGGACTCTTCTCCAGGTTCATCTCTCTGTAGGTGATGGCTTTGTTATGGAAGGTTTGGGAATCGCTTCCTTTTAGGTGGTTGTAGAATTTAACGGCTCTTTTCTGGATTTTGATAATTAGTGGGTATCGGCCTAATTCTGCTCTGCATGCATTATTTGGTGTTCTACGTTGTACACGGAGGATATTTTTGCAGAATTCTGCATGCAGAGTCTCAATTTGGTGTTTGTCCCATTTTGTGAAATCTTGGTTGGTGAGCGGACCCCAGACCTCACAACCATAAAGGGCAATGGGCTCTATGACTGATTCAAGTATTTTTAGCCAGATCCTAATTGGTATGTTGAAATTTATGTTCCTTTTGATGGCATAGAAGGCCCTTCTTGCCTTGTCTCTCAGATCGTTCACAGCTTTGTGGAAGTTACCTGTGGTGCTGATGTTTAGGCCGAGGTATGTATAGTTTTTTGTGTGCTCTAGGGCAACGGTGTCTAGATGGAATTTGTGGTCCTGGTGACTGGACCTTTTTTGGAACACCATTATTTTGGTCTTACTGAGATTTACTGTCAGGGCCCAGGTCTGACAGAATCTGTGCAGAAGATCTAGGTGCTGCTGTAGGCCCTCCTTGGTTGGTGACAGAAGCACCAGATCATCAGCAAACAGTAGACATTTGACTTCGGATTCTAGTAGGGTGAGACCGGGTGCTGCAGACTGTTCTAGTGCCCGCGCCAATTCGTTGATATATATGTTGAAGAGGGTGGGGCTTAAGCTGCATCCCTGTCTCACCCCACGACCCTGTGTGAAGAAATGTGTGTGTTTTTTGCCAATTTTAACCGCACACTTGTTGTTTGTGTACATGGATTTTATAATGTCGTATGTTTTACCCCCAACACCACTTTCCATCAATTTGTATAGCAGACCCTCATGCCAAATTGAGTCGAAGGCTTTTTTGAAATCAACAAAGCATGAGAAGACTTTGCCTTTGTTTTGGTTTGTTTGGTTGTCAATTAGGGTGTGTAGGGTGAATACATGGTCTGTTGTACGGTAATTTGGTAAAAAGCCAATTTGACATTTGCTCAGTACATTGTTTTCATTGAGGAAATGTACGAGTCTGCTGTTAATGATAATGCAGAGTATTTTCCCAAGGTTACTGTTGACGCATATTCCACGGTAGTTATTGGGGTCAAATTTGTCTCCACTTTTGTGGATTGGGGTGATCAGTCCTTGGTTCCAAATATTGGGGAAGATGCCAGAGCTAAGGACGATGTTAAAGAGTTTTAGTATAGCCAATTGGAATTTGTTGTCTGTATATTTGATCATTTCATTAAGGATACCATCAACACCACAGGCCTTTTTGGGTTGGAGGGTTTTTATTTTGTCCTGTAACTCATTCAAGGTAATTGGAGAATCCAATGGGTTCTGGTAGTCTTTAATAGTTGATTCTAGGATTTGTATTTGATCATGTATATGTTTTTGTTCTTTATTCTTTGTTATAGAGCCAAAAAGATTGGAGAAGTGGTTTACCCATACATCTCCATTTTGGATAGATAATTCTTCGTGTTGTTGTTTGTTTAGTGTTTTCCAATTTTCCCAGAATTGGTTAGAGTCTATGGAGTCTTCAATTACATTGAGCTGATTTCTGACGTGCTGTTCCTTCTTTTTCCGTAGTGTATTTCTGTATTGTTTTAGTGATTCGCCATAGTGAAGGCGTAGACTCAGGTTTTCCGGGTCTCTATGTTTTTGGTTGGACAGGTTCCTCAATTTATTTCTTAGATTTTTGCATTCTTTATCAAACCATTTGTCATTGTTGTTCATTTTCTTCGGTTTTCTATTTGAGATTTTTAGATTTGATAGGGAAGCTGAGAGGTCAAATATACTGTTAAGATTTTCTACTGCCAAGTTTACACCTTCACTATTGCAGTGGAACATTTTACCCAGGAAGTTGTCTAAAAGGGATTGAATTTGCTGTTGCCTAATTGTTTTTTGGTAGGTTTCCATATGACTCTCTCTCTCTCTCTCTCTCTCTCTCTCTCTCTTGCTTTCCACAACAATCTAGCAACAATCAAACTACTCTCAATTGCTTTCAAATACAATTTTGCTTTCAAATACAAAAAGTTGTCAGCATGGAGAATGACTGTCTGACCAGCATCAGTAGCTCAATCAAGCTGCCTCTCCTTTCCTCTCCATAACATTTTAGAATCTAGCTTGTGAAACACTCTTATTCTAATTGTTCTAGAATACTCAGACTCAGCAGAACTCTGTTCTGTTCCAGCCCTGTCTGTCTCCAGGTAAATGCTGCTCGTGACAATCATTCTAGTCTCTATTGATTGTCTTGTGAATATTCATTGCTTGGCTTAGGGTATATTTTTTGCTCTGAGCGATTGGCCATTATGGCGATTGCTACACATATCGATAAAGATTAGCGTCAGTGTCAGAATCTCTCCGGTTCTGCCAGTAACCTGGCCTTACCCTTGACCCAGGGCAGAGTGTCTTAATTGGGGCTGAATTTCAGCAGGATGGTGGGCCACGTTCAGTTGCAACACGTTCTTGGTAGATAGAAATTCCATAGAGCCGACGTGATTCCTTATTCTACATTTGGAAGAGGCATGCTTGTTCTACATAGCATATTTCTATCTGAACCTTCCAAAACATTGCTTCCTGCTGAATGTGGCCTTAGGTTCAAACAATATGACTTAAAAAAAAAAAAAGTGGCAGAAAAAAAGTTTTTTGCAGTGCTTGATTGAGCTTGCCTGCTTGGCGCAATGGAACCAATTAAATGATGTGCATTTGACACTTGGAATCCAAAAATGTACAGCACTGCACTATAGCACCTATAAAAGCCAAATCTCTTGCTTTTGAGTCAAGAATCTCCTCCTCTCACTGTGTATGGCTGTGAAGCTTCATCTCTCTCTGTTCCTCTCTTTGTTGTTATCAGGTAACCTGCCACCTGCTAACAGCTAACAAGCTCAGGGTGCAGCAGGCACTAAACCTCTCTTTTTGAAGAGATATGGGGCCTGTTATTTGGCTCAGGGCATACTGGCTTTGTGAGGCAGAGAGTCCAGCTGTGTGGAGATGATAGAGCTAAGCGTTGGTGTTGGTCCCTCTCTCATCAAATATGTTTTTTTGTCCTCCTCGTGTTGAGATAGTAGATACGGTCTGAGCTCTCCTCTCCTCACTGTCTCCCCGCATGTAATCACATTACTCCGCCTACTGTGGGAGGAGGAAACAGACCTTTCTGTCAGCCTACTGTGGGAGGAGGAAACAGACCTTTCTGTCAGCCTACTGTGGGAGGAGGAAACAGACCTTTCTGTCAGCCTTCTGTGGGAGGAGGAAACAGACCTATCTGTCAGCCTACTGTGGGAGGAGGAAACAGACCTTTCTGTCAACCTACTGTGGGAGGAGGAACAGACCTTTCTGCCAGCCTTCTGTGGGAGGAGGAAACAGACCTTTCTGTCAACCTACTGTGGGAGGAGGAACAGACCTTTCTGCCAGCCTTCTGTGGGAGGAGGAAACAGACCTTTCTGTCAACCTACTGTGGGAGGAGGAAACAGACCTTTCTGTCAGCCTTCTCTCACACTCATCCTTCTGTAGGATGAACTCTCCTAGCTGTCTATCGGCTGTCACATTGCCTCTCCATAGCCTGTCCCACTGCCTCTCCATAGCCTGTCCCATTGCCTCTCCATAGCCTGTCCCATTGCCTCCCCATAGCCTGTCCCACTCCTCCCACTAGCTATGCTATAACTTAGGAGGAACTGTCTTATGTGGGGGGACCTGTCATATCTATATGTTACTGTGGGAGGACCTGTCATATCTATATGTTACTGTGGGAGGACCTGTCATATCTATATGCTACTGTGGGAGGACCTGTCATATCTATATGCTACTGTGGGAGGACCTGTCATATCTATATGTTACTGTGGGAGGACCTGTCATATCTATATGCTACTGTGGGAGGACCTGTCATATCTATATACTACTGTGGGAGGACCTGTCATATCTATATACTACTGTGGGAGGACCTGTCATATCTATATACTACTGTGGGAGGACCTGTCATATATATATACTACTGTGGGAGGACCTGTCATATCTATATGCTACTGTGGGAGGACCTGTCATATCTATATGCTACTGTGGGAGGACCTGTCATATCTATATACTACTGTGGGAAGACCTGTCATATCTATATGCTACTGTGGGAGGACCTGTCATATCTATATACTACTGTGGGAGGACCTGTCATATCTATATGCTACTGTGGGAGGACCTGTCATATCTATATGCTACTGTGGGAGGACCTGTCATATCTATATACTACTGTGGGAGGACCTGTCATATCTATATGCTACTGTGGGAGGACCTGTCATATCTATATACTACTGTGGGAGGACCTGTCATATCTATATGCTACTGTGGGAGGACCTGTCATATCTATATACTACTGTGGGAGGACCTGTCATATCTATATACTACTGTGGGAGGACCTGTCATATCTATATACTACTGTGGGAGGCCCTGTCATATCTATATGCTACTGTGGGAGGACCTGTCATATCTATATGCTACTGTGGGAGGACCTGTCATATCTATATACTACTGTGGGAGGACCTGTCATATCTATATGCTACTGTGGGAGGACCTGTCATATCTATATACTACTGTGGGAGGACCTGTCATATCTATATACTACTGTGGGAGGACCTGTCATATCTATATGCTACTGTGGGAGGACCTGTCATATCTATATGCTACTGTGGGAGGACCTGTCATATCTATATACTACTGTGGGAGGACCTGTCATATCTATCTAGTACCTCCATACTACTGCTCCATCTAGTACCTCCATCTAGTACCTCCATACTACTGCTCCATCTAGTACCTCCATCTAGTACCTCCATACTACTGCTCCATCTAGTACCTCCATCTAGTACCTCCATACTACTGCTCCATCTAGTACCTCCATCTAGTACCTCCATCTAGTACCTCCATACTACTGCTCCATCTAGTACCTCCATCTAGTACCTCCATCTAGTACCTCCATCTAGTACCTCCATCTAGTACCTCCATACTACTGCTCCATCTAGTACCTCCATCTAGTACCTCCATACTACTGCTCCATCTAGTACCTCCATCTAGTACCTCCATCTAGTATCTCAATACTACTGCTCCATCTAGTACCTCCATACTACTGCTCCATCTAGTACCTCCATACTACTGCTCCATCTAGTACCTCCATCTAGTACCTCCATCTAGTACCTCCATCTAGTACCTCCATACTACTGCTCCATCTAGTACCTCCATACTACTGCTCCATCTACTGCTCCATCTAGTACCTCCATCTAGTACCTCCATACTACTGCTCCATCTAGTACCTCCATACTACTGCTCCATCTAGTACCTCCATACTACTGCTCCATCTAGTATCTCCATACTACTGCTCCATCTAGTACCTCCATCTAGTACCTCCATCTAGTACCTCCATCTAGTATCTCCATACTACTGCTCCATCTAGTACCTCCATCTAGTACCTCCATCTAGTACCTCCATACTACTGCTCCATCTAGTACCTCCATACTACTGCTCCATCTAGTACCTCCATCTAGTACCTCCATCTAGTACCTCCATCTAGTACCTCCATCTAGTACCTCCATACTACTGCTCCATCTAGTATCTCCATACTACTGCTCCATCTAGTACCTCCATCTAGTACCTCCATCTAGTACCTCCATCTAGTACCTCCATCTAGTACCTCCATACTACTGCTCCATCTAGTACCTCCATACTACTGCTCCATCTAGTACCTCCATACTACTGCTCCATCTAGTACCTCCATCTAGTACCTCCATCTAGTATCTCCATACTACTGCTCCATCTAGTATCTCCATACTACTGCTCCATCTAGTACCTCCATCTAGTACCTCCATCTAGTACCTCCATACTACTGCTCCATCTAGTACCTCCATAGTAATTACCTTGAAGGATGAGGAATGCAATATGTGGACACTATTGTTGTTCGTTCTCTGAAGAAAGGACAGTGCTACCTACAGTACACTAATAGTTTTGATTGCAGTAAGTTGTCTTTCGGGGTTCATGCCAGACAGTGCCTCTATGGCTCATCTCTTGGTCTCCAGTTTGTTGTCCAGTAGGTTTGGCTATGTTTGTCAATCACCTACATTTGTACCGAGATTAGATACCTTCCAGACCCCAACGATGGATGGACAGAATACTTGCGTTAATAAATAATATATGAGACAATTGTAATGTATAATTACCCCATTAACTATTCCATATCATCTAGTGAGCTGACAGTTATAATGCATGTTGATGTAGCGTTTTAATAAGTGTTATTAACTGGGTTGGTTTGAGCTAATGGCTGTATACAGAACAGCCCTTCGTTGTGGTATATTGGCTATATACCACAACACCTCGTGCCTTATTGCTCAATTATAAACTGGGTGGTTTGAGCTAATGGCTGTATACAGAACAGCCCTTCGTTGTGGTATATTGGCTATATACCACAACACCTCGTGCCTTATTGCTCAATTATAAACTGGGTGGTTTGAGCTAATGGCTGTATACAGAACAGCCCTTAGCCATGTTATATTGACTATATACCAAACTGCCTCAGGCCTTATTGCTTAACTATAATGCATGTTGATGTAGCGGTTTAATCAGTATTATATTGCTTATGCAGTATTCCTGGTACAGACTCCCTGTGGTTCCCCGTGGTTCAGACACACATTACCTTACACCTCCTAGAAACAGTCTTTACACATACATCACATTACCTTACCCCTCCTAGGAACAGGCTTTACATCACATTACTTTACCCCTCCCAGAACCAGGCTTTACACATACATCACATCACATTACCTTACCCCTCCTAGAACCAGTCTTTACATCACATCACATTACCTTACCCCTCCTAGAACCAGTCTTTACATCACATCACATTACCTTACCCCTCCTAGAACCAGTCTTTACATCACATCACATTACCTTACCCCTCCTAGAACCAGTCTTTACATCACATCACATTACCTTACCCCTCCTAGAACCAGTCTTTACACATACATCACATTACCTTACCCCTCCTAGAAACAGGCTTTACATCACATTACCTTACCCCTCCTAGAACCAGTCTTTACATCACATCACATTACCTTACCCCTCCTAGAAACAGGCTTTACATCACATTACTCTAATATTATTCCAAGTCGGATTCTTTCTCCCACATCTCCACATCTCACCACACAATGTATTGTTGTTAAAGTTAGAGAGAAGGAAGTGGAGGCTGTACACAGCAAGAGCCCTGTATCTGACATCTCATCCCACAATGTATTCTAGTTAGAGAAGGCAGCATAGGGAAGCTAAATAAGACATCTTTGCCCTAGAATGTATTATTGTTCAAGTTAGAGTAGTGTCTTCTCACAGTTGCTGTAGCCTGCAGCAACCTGAACTCAGGGGTCAACGTAACATAGTAATAGTACATTTGTCTCCCTCCATTTAGTATGATATGTAGCGTTTGGTATGCTATCTATTCATTTATGGATACATTCATATGATATCTTAAGAATGACAAAATGTTACAAATTTGCAATATGTTTGATATGTTACGAATTCCAATTTGGTGTGGCTGACATTATCTAGGCTAGGGGTAGGGTTAGAGGTTCAGGTTAAGTTTAAGTCTAGGGTTAGTGGTTAAAGTTAAGTAGTTGCTAAAGTTATCTTTGATGAGATTCAAACACACAACCTTTGGGTTTCTAGACGTTTGCGTCATACACCCACTCGTCCTCCTTAACCGACTTGGCTTGCTTAGTTTTTGGCTTCAGTAACATTCTGTCTTGTGTAACCATACCAAAACGTAACATATCATACTAACTGGAGAGTCATACATTTACATATACTATGATGTGCCTAGTCTTTAAGGCCAGGCTGCCTGCAGACCACCTTAAGTCAAAGGTTACAATGTATACTGAACAAAAAATATAAACGCAACAGGCAAAAATTTCAACGATTTTACTGAGTTATAGTTCACATAAAGAAATCAGTCTACTGAAATAAATTCATTAGGCCCTAATCTTTT
This sequence comes from Salvelinus alpinus, assembly GCF_045679555.1. Taxonomy (NCBI): domain Eukaryota; kingdom Metazoa; phylum Chordata; class Actinopteri; order Salmoniformes; family Salmonidae; genus Salvelinus; species Salvelinus alpinus. The sequence goes on along the minus strand of NC_092102.1, from coordinate 46,752,057 downwards.
GATTTCAGATGACTGGGCAGGGGTTAGGGTTAGGGTTGCCATGGGTTAGGGTTAGGGTTAGAATTAGGCCATGGGTGGGCCTGGGAGGGCATAAGCCCACCCACTTGGGAGGCTTGCCCACCCACTGGGGAGCAAGGCCCAGCCAATCAGAATTAGTTTTTCACCACAAAAGGGGCTTATTACAAACAGCAATACTCCTCAGTTTCATCAGCTGTCCGGGTGGCTGGTTTCAGGCAATCCCGTAGGTGAAGAAACCGGATGTTGAAGTCCTGGGCTGGCATGGTTACACATGGTCTGCAGTTGTGAGGCCGGTTGGACCTACTGACAAATTCTCTAAAACGACGTTGGAGGCGGCTTATGGTAGAGAAATTAACATTAAATTATCTAGCAACAGCTCTGGTGGAAATTCCTGCAGTCAGCATCTTAATTGCACGCTCCCTGAAAACTTGAGACATGTGCGGCATTGTGTTGTGTCCCCAGCACAAGGTGCACCTGTGTAATGATCATGCTGTTTAATCAGCTTCTTGATATGCCACACCTGTCAGGTGGATGGATTATCGTGGCAAAGGACTCGCTAACAAGGATGGAAACAAATTTGTGCACAAAATTTGAGAGAAATACACTTTTGGTGCATATGGAAAATTTTGGTGATCTTTTATTTCAGGTCATTATTTTTATTTAACTAAGCAAATCAGTTAAGAACAAATTCTTATTTACAATTACAGCCTAAGAACAGAGTGTTAATTGCCTGGTTCAGAACAACAGGGTTTTTTTCTGTCATCTCGGGTGATGGATCTAGCAACCTTTTGGTTACTGACCCAATGATCTAACCACTAGGCTACCTGCCACTCTGATAATGAAACCTGGGAACATGGGACCAATACTAGGGCTGGGCGATATGGCAAATTAATTATTACGATATCTATATATTTTTTTCATTCGATAACAATAATTAGCATGATATTAATCAAATAATGTTTAAAATGTGCATATCTGCTTCAGACTCGAGAATGCCTAATGTCTGAACAAACACCTAGGCAGGTATCGTAGTGGTTAGTGAGTTGGGCCAACAACCAAAAGGTTGCTTGATCAAATCCCTGAGCTGACAAGGTAAAAAAAATTGTAGTTCTTCCCCTGAACAAGGCAGTTAACCCACTGTTCCATGGTAGGCTGTCATTGTAAATAAGAAGTTGTCCTTAACTTATATTCCTAGTTAAATAAAGGTTCAAATTCTTTTAAATTATGTGAGCTATAAATAAAATTATACTTTAAGGAAAATTGGCTAGGCGCTAACATAGAAATTAGTTATATTTGTGATGCTCAACGCGCTGCAAGTCCGGCCTCTCCCATCTTCTCATTGGTTTTTAGGAGCATATACCCACGTGAGTGATTTAAAGATGAACTGACGTCCACACTCCTGTCGGTTGAAATAATGCTGTAAAGTTGGTTGTAGTAATGCTGTAAAGTTGGTTGTAGTAATTCTGTAAAGTTGGTTGTAGTAATGCTGTAAAGTTGGTTGTAATAATGCTGTAAAGTTGGTTGTAATAATGCTGTAAAGTTGGTTGTAGTAATGCTGTAAAGTTGGTTGTAGTAATGCTGTAAAGTTGGTTGTAGTAATGCTGTAAAGTTGGTTGTAGTAATGCTGTAAAGTTGGTTGTAGTAATGCTGTAAAGTTGGTTGTAATAATGCTGTAAAGTTGGTTGTAATAATGCTGTAAAGTTGGTTGTAATAATGCTGTAAAGTTGGTTGTAGTAATGCTGTAAAGTTGGTTGTAGTAATGCTGTAAAGTTGGTTGCCAACCAGTATATGAAGTCCAAAGAAGAAAAAGAAGCCTGAAGGAAGGAGGAGAGATGATGAGAAACAAATTTGGTTTATCGTTTTATCTGTGGATTAATTTTCAGAGTAGAGGACCTTGTGCATTTCAGGTAAAATAACAACCCAATGTTTATATCCCAGGACGAACTAGCTAGCAACAGAAAGCTAGCTAGCTAAATTGGCATAAATGTTTCATGCTTTTGACCTGTCCCCAAATTAATATAGTTGGTTCAGAGTTTGTTTTGATATTTCAACCTGCGTGTCCTGATCACTTCTGGTGTGGGTGAACAAAATCAACGTGTTTGCGATGGAGCACACGTAACCCATGCTCGTGTCTGGTTTGGTCAGCATGTGAGGCTCGTCTCACAATTTATGCTAGTTCAGGTGAGAGTTATAGGCTGCACAGCCGGGGAGAGGTGACATCCACACACCAGGGTTTGTCTGTCTGGGGTTGACAGGTAATGGTACAGCCTTACCTGGCTGGCCCTGGCTCCCGTCTAAGCTTCAGACCCCCACTGTGCAGAGCCAGAGGGCATTTCCAGGTAAGGCTGTTATTTCCTCACATAGATAAGGGCCAGAGCCAGTGCTATCTAAATTGCCTTGGAGAAAGCTGAGTCTTCACTCTGGAGCGGAATCTTTTTGCCTTTTGTAAAGTTAGGCCTCTTGGCTCAGGCTGATGTGAGTTTGCTTCTATATTTCTGCCACCACTACTTCCTCTATTTCTCTCAGCTCTTTGATCTGAAGAGATGTCAACTTGTCCTGAATCTACAGTTAGGGCTGGATTCAATCCCTATCATGGGAACTATTGCGCAAAAGATTGGTGTTAAAATGTAAAGGTACTTTCTGTTTACTTTGAATGCAATCTCTGGGAACGAGGGAACATTGCCTTTAAATTTCAATAAAGCTATGACACGGATCTTGCGCAATACTTGTTCGATAATGATTGAATTCTGCCCTTAGTTAGCTCAGAGACTGACAGAATGAGAGAGAGAGAGAGAGAGAGAGAGCAAGAGAGAGACTGAGATTTCCAATTGGCTATACTAAAACTCTTTAACATCATCCTGAGCTCTGGCATCTTCCCCATTATTTGGGCTCAAGGACTGATCAGCCCAATCCACAATCCAACTACCGTGGGATATGCGTCAACAGCAACCTTGGGAAAATGATCTTTATCATTAACAGCAGACTCATACATTTACTTAGTGAAAGCAATGTACTGAGCAAATGTCAATTGGATTTTTACTAAATGATCATATGACAGACCACGTATTCACCCTGCACACCCTAATTGACAAACAAACAAATCAAAACAAAGGCAAAGTCTTCTCATGCTTTGTTGATAAAAAAAAAAAAAAAACTTGGACTCAATTTGGCATGAGGGTCTGCTATAGAAATTGATGTAAAGTGGTGTTGGGGAAAAAACATACAACATTATAAAATCCATGTACACAAACAACAAGTGTGCGTTTAAAATTGGCAAAAAACGTATTCCTACAGGGCCGTGGGGTGAGACAGGGATCCTGCTTAAGCCCCACCCTCTTCAACATGTATATCAACGAATTGGCGAGGGCACTAGAACAGTCTGCAGCACCCGGCCTCACCCTACTAGAATCTGAAGTCAAATGTCTACTGTTTGCTGATGATCTGGTGCTTCTGTCACCAACCAAGGAGTGCCTACAGCAGCACCAAGATCTTCTGCACCGATTCTACCAGACCTGGGCCCTGACAGTAAATCGCAGTAAGACCAAAATAATGGTGTTCCAAAAAAGGTCCAGTCGCCAGGACCACAAATACAAATTCCATCTAGACATTGTTGCCCTAGAGCACACAAAAAACTATACATATACATATAACTACACACAAATTTTTTTAATTTTTATTTAACCTTTATTTAACCAGGTAAGCCAGTTGAGAACAAGTTGTCTTTTACAACTGCAACCTGGCCAAGATAAAGCAAAGCAGTGCGACACAAACAACAACACAGAGTTACACATGGAATAAACAAATGTACAGTCAATAACACAATAGGAAAAAATCTATATACAGTGTGTGCAAATAAGGTAAGATAAGGGAGGTAAGGCAATAAATAGGCCGTAGTGGCGGAGTAATTAGAAGTTAGCAATGAAACACTGGAGTGATAGATGTGCAGAAGATGAATGTGCAAGTAGAGATACTGGGGTGCAAAGGAGAAGAAAAAAATAACAATATGGGGATGAGGTAGTTGGATGGGCTATGTACAGGTGCAGTGATCTGTGAGCTGCTCTGACAGCTGATGCTTAAAGTTAGTGAGGCAGATATGAGTCTCCAGCTTCAGTGATTTTTGCAATTCGTTCCAGTAATTGACAGCAGAGAACTGGAAAGAAAGGTGGCCAAATGAGGAATAGGCTTTGGGGGTGACCAGTGAAATATACCTGCTGGAGTGCGTGCTACAGGTGAGTGCTGCTATGGTGACCAGTGAGCTGAGATAAGGCGGGGCTTTACCTAGCAAAGACTTATAGATGACCTGGAGCCAGTGGGTTTGGCGACAAATATGAAGCGAGGGCCAGCCAACGAGAGCATACAGGTCGTAGTGGTGGGTAGTATATGGGGCTTTTGTGACAAAACGGATGGCACTGTGATAAACTGAATCCAATTTGCTGAGTAGTGTTGGAGGCTGTTTTATAAATGACATCGCCGAAGTCAAGGATTGGTAAGATGGTCAGTTTTTCATGGGTATGTTTGGCAGCATGAGTGAAGGATGCTTTGTTGCGAAATGGGAAGCCGATTCTAGATTTAATTTTGGATTGGAGATGCTTAATGTGAGTCTGGAAGGAGAGTTTACAGTCTAACCAGACACCTAGGTGTTTGTAATTGTCCACATATTCTAAGTCAGAACCGTCCAGAGTAGTGATGCTGGACGGGCGGGCAGGTGCGGGCAGCGATCGGTTGAAGAGCATGCATTTAGTTTAACTTGTATTTAAGAGCAGTTGGAGTCCACGGAAGGAGAGTTGTATGGCATTGAAGCTAGTCTGGATGTTAGTTAACACAGTGTCCAAAGAAGGGCCAGAGAAGTATACAGAATGGTGTTGTCTGCGTAGAGGTGGATCAGAGAATCACCAGCAGCAAGAGCGACATCATTGATGTATAAAGAGAAAAGAGTCGGCCTGAGAATTGAACCCTGTGGCACCCCCATAGAGACTGCCAGATGTCCGGACAATAGGCCCTCCGATTTGACACACTGAATGAACTCTGTCTGAGAAGTAGTTGGTGAACCAGGCGAGGCAGTTATTTGAGATACCAAGGCTGTTGAATCTGCCGATAAGAATGTGGTGATTGACAAAGTCGAAAGCCTTGGCCTAAACATCAGCGCCACAGGTAACTTCCACAAAGCTGTGAACGATCTGAGAGACAAGGCAAGAAGGGCATTCTATGCCATCAAAAGGAACATAAAATTCAACATACCAATTAGGATCTGGCAAAAAAATACTTGAATCAGTTATAGAACCCATTGCCCTTTATGGTTGTGAGGTCTGGGGTCCCCTCACCAAACAAGAATTCACAAAATGGGACAAACATCAAATTGAGACTCTGCATGTAGAATTCTGCAAAAATATCCTCTGTGTACAACGTAAAACACCAAATAATGCATGCAGAGCAGAATTAGGCCGATACCCGCTAATGATCAAAATCCAGAAAAGAGACGTTAAATTGTACAACCACCTAAAAGGAAGCAATTCCCAAACCTTCCATAACAAACAGTGAGAGAGAGAGAGAGAGAGAGAGAGAGAGAGAGAGGGAGGTGAGAAGAAAAAGATCTAACAACACTCTACTTGCCTCATGCCATTTTCTATTTGAATCAATTCTAACCTATTTAAATGTGTAGTTGTCTTTTCCACAACTGTATTCTGTGTCAAATCACAAACCTGTGTAGCATGGTCTTCCCTGTAGCAGTGTAATTCAGCAGTGTCATCTGCACATTACAGTTTTTTACAATCCCTTTGGCACTAATTTCAGAACATTGTGGTCATTTTTTCAGAACTCTAGACACAAAACTCAAAACAGCCATTACTTGTAAGTCCAATGTTCAAAACATTGCATAGTGTATTCATATCTTTCAATGTTGAGCAGTTGTATCAATTGATAGTTAGATCATTGTAATTCATTAATAGACAGTCATCTCAGATGTAAAATTGCATTTTGAAATGGTAATACTTTGATGTTTTAAGTTGTGTCATTTTGAACAGGTGATTTTAGTTCAATGAACAAATGATCTTAGCTTTATGTGAATTTTATCCAAGCATTTGGAAAAAGTGTTGTAGGTTTGAAAAAATTTCATTTTGATCATTGGTTGTGAGTTTTGTGTCTAGAGTTTTGAAAAATGACATCAAGGTTCCAAAATTAGTGCCAAAGTGATTGTAAAAAACTGGAACACCTGACTATGTTATAATTAATTCACTCTGTCAGTTTATGGTAAGAAACACTTTCTATTGGCCCATCATTAATTCATGTTCATGCATCTCAAAGCCTCAGCCAGGCCTCTAAACATGCATTATTCATCACAGACACAATTAGCTGTGGGAACCAACTAACCACAGCACAGCGGCGTGTGTGTGTGTGTGTGTGTGTGTGTGTGTGTGTGTGTGTGTGTGTGTGTGTGTGTGTGTGTGTGTGTGTGTGTGTGTGTGTGTGTGTGTGTGTGTGTGTGTGTGTGTGTGTGTGTTGTTAGCACAACATTACACCATCACACAGTATTACATCATCACACAGTATTACACCATCATACAGTATTACACCATCACACAGTATTACACCATCACACAGTATTACACCATCAACCAGTATTACACCATCAGCCAGTATTACACCATCACACATTACAACACCATCAGACAGTATTACACCATCACACAGTATTACACCATCACCCAGTATTACACCATCACACAGTATTACACCATCAGCCAGTATTACACCATCAGCCAGAATTACACCATCACACATTACAACACCATCAGACAGTATTACACCATCACACAGTATTACACCATCATACACTATTACACCATCACACATTACAACACCATCAGACAATATTACACCATCAGACAGTATTACACCATCACACAGTATTACACCATCACACAGTATTACACCATCACACATTACAACACCATCAGACAGGATTACACCATCACACACTATTACACCATAACACAGTATTACACCATCAGACAGTATTACACCATCACACAGTATTACACCATCAGACAGTATTACACCATCATACAGTATTACACCATCACACATTACAACACCATCAGACAGTATTACACCATCATACAGTATTACACCATCAGCCAGAATTACACCATCACACATTACAACACCATCAGACAGTATTACACCATCACACAGTATTACACCATCATACACTATTACACCATCACACATTACAACACCATCAGACAGTATTACACCATCACACATTACAACACCATCAGACAGTATTACACCATCACACAGTATTACACCATCATACACTATTACACCATCAGCCAGTATTACACCATCAGACAGTATTACACCATCAGACAGTATTACACCATCACACATTATTACACCATCAACCGGTATTACACCATCATACAGTATTACACCATCACACAGTATTACATCATCACACAGTATTACACCATCACACAGTATTACACCATCACATAGTATTACACCATCAGACAGTATTACACCATCACATAGTATTACACAATCAGACTATATTATACCATCACACAGTATTACACAATCATACAGTATTACACCATCATACAGTATTACACCATCAGACAATATTACACCATCAGACAGTATTACACCATCACACAGTATTACACCATCACACAGTGTTACACCATCAGACACTATTACACCATCACACAGTATTACACCATCATCCAGTATTACACCATCACACAGTATTACACCATCACATAGTATTACACCATCATACAGTATTACACCATCACACAGTATTACACCATCACACAGTATTACACCATCACACAGTATTACACCATCACACAGTATTACACCATCACATAGTATTACACCATCAGACAGTATTACACCATCACATAGTATTACACAATCAGACTATATTATACCATCACACAGTATTACACAATCATACAGTGTTACACCATCACACAGTAGTACACCATCATACAGTATTACACCATCACACAGTATTACATCATCACACAGTATTACACCATCATCCAGTATTACACCATCACACAGTAGTACACCATCACACAGTATTACATCATCACACAGTATTACACCATCATCCAGTATTACACCATCACACAGTATTACACCATCACACCGTATTACACCATCACACAGTATTACACCATCACACCGTATTACACCATCACACAGTGTTACACCATTAGACACTATTACACCATCATACAGTATTACACCATCACACAGTAGTACACCATCAGACAGTGTTACACCATCAGACAGTATTACACCATCACACAGTATTACACCATCACCCAGTGTTACACCATCAGACACTATTACACCATCACACCGTATTACACCATCACCCAGTGTTACACCATCAGACACTATTACACCATCATACAGTAGTACACCATCAGACAGTGTTACACCATCACACAGTAGTACACCATCACACAGTATTACACCATCACACAGTAGTACACCATCACACAGTATTACACCATCACACAGTATTACACCATCACACAGTATTACACCATCACACCGTATTACACCATCTCACAGTATTTTTGAGCACCACAGGACACCTAACTGTGTTGTTACAGCTGCAGCATCTCTTGCTCTCATGTGCTTTTCAATCCCTCCTGGTTCTCAGTTTATATAGTTGAATTAGAACTCCCTGGAAAACACTGGCCAATTGTTCTTAAGGACTATGGTTCATTAAATAAAATGAAATGAAAGTCAATCTGGCGACTTTAGTGTTTTTTTGCCCCTCATGTACGTACGTACAGGCAAGTGTTCCTGCTAGTGTCGCGTAACGACACCAATAGAGAGTGGACTTTTTCAGACAGGCCAGAGCAGCTGTGGAGTTGTAGGATCCAGTTAGTCATTACAACACTGTCATTATTGATCTGCGCTAATCAAACGCTATGTTTAACTGCTGCGTAGTGTCTTCAAGAGAGGAGGGGAGAGGAGAGAAGAGTAGAGGAGGGGAGAGTAGAGGAGAGGACAGGTGAGGAAAGGAGGGGAGAGGAAAGGAAAGGAGAGGAGAGGAAAGGTGAGGAAAGTAGGGGAGAGGAGAGGAGAGGAGAGGAGAGGAGAGGAGAGGAGAGATGAGGAGAGGAGAGGAGAGGAGAGGAGAGGAGAGGAGAGGAGAGGAGAGGAGAGGAGAGGAAAGGAAAGGAGAGGAGAGGAAAGGTGAGGAAAGTAGGGGAGAGGAGAGGAGAGGAGAGGAGAGGAGAGGAGAGGAGAGGAACATCTGGCTGCTTTCTTACTAACTGCATAAAAGTTTTTGATTATTTTTTCACAAACCAACTCTCTCCATATCTCTCTTTCTCTCCGTACTCTCTCCCTCTTTCTCTTTCTCTCTCTCCTTCCTTCTCCCTCTCTCTCTCTCGCTCTCTTGCTCTCTCCCACTCTGCCCATCTCTTCCCTCGCCCTCTCCCCTTCTCTCTCCCCCTTCCCTCTCCCTCTGTTCTCTTCTAGTTTGGGAGAACGGAGGTGATTGACAACACTCTGGATCCAGACTTTGTCAGGAAGTACATCTTGGACTACTTCTTTGAAGAGAAGCAGAATCTACGCTTTGACGTGTGAGTAGTTTTTCTCTTCGATTTGGTCTATGAGGATTCACCAGGCAGGGAGACAGGGAGGGTGTGTAAGTTTCACATGTGATGTGCTAATTTTCCTAAACAACCTTTCCTTTCCATCCTCCTATTTCTCTCTTGCTTTCTCTCTTTTTTCTTTTTCCTCTCTCTCTCTCTCTCTCTCTTTCACTCGTTCGCGATCTCTCCCACTTCACTCCCCTCCTCCTACTCTTTCCTGCTTCTCTTTACTTACCTCCCCCCGCTTGTCTTCTCTTCCTCTTCTCTCCCCCTCCCCTTCCATATCCCCCCCCCCTGTCTGGATAGTCTTGTGTTGGGAGTAGGAGGGAGATAGATGGGTATAAAAGGATGTTCAATATTTCATGTAGGTTTAACCTCATTCTTCACACTTTAAAGCACATGTCTGAAGCCGAGAGAGTCCCATTTGTGTCCCATAGGTATCACACAGCCCCCACCCTTTATCCTCCTCTTCTTTGTTCTCTTCCTCCCTCTTTATCCTCCTCCATCCAACCTACTATACCATCCTCCCTCCTCTTCTCTCCCCCCTCTATCCATCCTCCCACCCTGTCCTCCCTCCCTCCCCCTCCTCCTCCACCTCCTCCTCCTCCTCATCCTCATCCTCATCCTCATCCTCCTCCCCCTCCATCCTCCATCCTCCTTCTCCTCCTCATCCTCCTCCTCATCCTCATCCTCCTCCTATCTCCTCCTCCATCCTCATCCTCCTCCTACCTCCTCTTGCCTCCTCCTCGTCCCCCTCCTCCTCTTCCTCCTCCCCATCCTCCCATCTCCTACTCTTACATCCTCCTCCTCCCCCTCCTCCCTCTCCCTCTATCCTCATCCTCCTCCTCCCTCCTACTCCTCCTTCCTCCACCTCCTCCTCTTCCTCCCTCCTTCTCCTCCATTGTCCTACTCCTTTCCCCTCCATTGTCCTCCTCCTCTTCCTCCTCCATCCTCCTCCTCCTCCCAGTCTCTTGAAAGACCCAATCAGAGTGCAGAGCAGAGAGGTGACACTTCATTCAGAGGCTTTGAAAACGGAGACAAGATAATTTCCTTATTCCCTCAATAGCCTCTGCCTAATATTTGTCACGCCCTTACCTTAGAGATCCTTTTTATGTCTCTATTTTGGTTTGGTCAGGGCGTGAGTTGGGGTGGGCATTCTATGTTTTGTGTTTCTATGATTTTCTATTACTATGTTTTGGCCAAGTATGGTTCTCAATCAGGGACAGCTGTCTATCGTTGTCTCTGATTGGGAACCATACTTAGGTAGCCTTTTTTCCCCACCTGTCTTGGTGGGAAGTTGACTTTTGTTTAGGGCACATAGCCTTTATGTTTATGAATAGAGAGCACGGTTTGTTTTTGTCGTGTTTATTGTTTTGTTCGGCATCATTTTGTTTAATAAAAGGAAAGTGTACGCTCACCACGCTGCACCTTGGTCGTCTTCTGTTAACGGCCGTGACAATATTATTGTTTGTCTTTCTACAGTGAGTTGACAGAAGCCCTCATGAAATTAATTTTACAGTACATTTCCAGTCATCAGCAAGAGAAAACACTGCCTAATTTGTACTACTTTGAATAGAGAGCAGCCCACATGGACTTGATGATTCAGTACAGTAAATATCCAGGCTCTGCTGCACCTCTCAAGAGGTTTAATAACTTCACGTGGGCCCTTTTCATTTAACTCCTTGGTGGGAGACTAAGGAGAGGTGCTACACCTACATGTTAATTAGTCTAAGACATTTACATTTCTCTTTTATATACCTCTGTCAGCGGGACAGCCTCCTCCTCTCCTCCATCTACCTCCTCCCTCCCCTCCCCCTCCTCCTCCGGTAAATGTTTTTTTATTTTAGGTGGCTGGTGGCCCCTATGCCTTCTGTCTGTTCAAATGTCATTGTATCATTGTTCCACTGTAGACTAGCCTACACGCCATCAGGAATGATATCAAACCACTGTGTGTCTATGTGTTAATGTTCAAACGCCAGTCAGTCACCACTTGAATCTGACTTTCTTTGTGATTTCAGATATGACATTGATTCCAAGAGTCCAGATCTGGCAAAGCATGTAAGTGAAAAAGCTATCACTCTGTGCCAGTGCCTCATTGTTGTTTGACTTTTTTCTTTGCCATCATCCTCTATTCTCCATGAATGGAAACTTTTATTTTGAAATGGAAACTTTTATTTTGAAATGCATGCCATTCCCTATTTTGGTTTTATGATAATCAAAATCCATGTCATCCCAAAGCTCACATATACTGTTGGATGGAAATAGTATATAATAGTGCCTCACTAACCAACGTTTCACGATATGGCCTTGCTGTCTGTCCACGCACCGTTACCTTTTTATAATACAGATAGCATATTACATTATGTATTGATATTGTGTAGCTTTCATAATAATACATTTAGCACATAGACAAGTTGGTTGTTTAGCAACAAAACCGGGTCAAAACAGACGGGGTTGGCTTAGATTTTTGACAACATGTGAACTTTATTTAGTCTCCAATGTTTATTGAAAACATAAATACATTTGTAAAATGAGCACTCGTTGTCTCTCAAATACATTGTGACAGGTAATGGTTGGCTAAGGTAGTTATTTTTTGTTGTTGTCTTATTAGCATTGATGTGACATCAGTCAAAACACCTCAAAACAAGACATAGTATCAAGAACCAGATGAAACAAGCTTAAACTAGTCACTTACGATTCCCCACATGCCAGTTTCTTGTCATTTTTGGTAGCTATCTGGCCATCCAGAACCATGGCAGTTTCTTGTCATTGTTGGTAGCTATCTGGCCATCCAGAACCATGGCAGTTTCTTGTCATTGTTGGTAGCTATCTGGCCATCCAGAACCATGGCAGTTTCTTGTCATTGTTGGTAGCTATCTGGCCATCCAGAACCATGGCAGTTTCTTGTCATTGTTGGTAGCCATCTGGCCATCCAGAACCATGGCAGTTTCTTGTCATTGTTGGTAGCTATCTGGCCATCCAGAACCATGGCAGTTTCTTGTCATTGTTGGTAGCCATCTGGCCATCCAGAACCATGGCAGTTTCTTGTCATTTTTGGTAGCTATCTGGCCATCCAGAACCATGGCAGTTTCTTGTCATTGTTGGTAGCTACCTGGCCATCCAGAACCATGGCAGTTTCTTGTCATTGTTGGTAGCTATCTGGCCATCCAGAACCATGGCAGTTTCTTGTCATTGTTGGCAGCTATCTGGCCATCCAGAACCATGGCAGTTTCTTGTCATTGTTGGTAGCCATCTGGCCATCCAGAACCATGGCAGTTTCTTGTCATTGTTGGCAGCTATCTGGCCATCCAGAACCATGGCAGTTTCTTGTCATTGTTGGTAGCCATCTGGCCATCCAGAACCATGGCAGTTTCTTGTCATTGTTGGTAGCCATCTGGCCATTCAGAACCATGGCAGTTTCTTGTCATTGTTGGTAGCCATCTGGCCATCCAGAACCATGTGCTCACAGACTTCTGCCCCATTGAAGCGTGAGCATCCTTCTCCTTGACGTTATCAGCTAATCCGTCTATATCGTGTGACCTACATTTTTTATATGAACTGAAGGTTGCTTTTTCGTTGTCATACCATTATCAAAACTTGTGAAACCCATTTTCTTAAATTCTAGGCATGATTTATTGTACTTCAATGGTATTAGCAATGTACTCACATGTATAAAGGTATAATGATGAATGAATACTAGCATATTGTTTTGCAGTGAAAGCTTTGAAAAGCAACGCATTAGTCACACATACACAATGATAATATATCTGCAGTCAACGGTTTGCGTAATACCAGAAAATTCTTCATTATTTCTTCATTTGCCATGTTTAAATTTGATTGTTTTGTACTCAATTTTGTGTTACTAACTGTCGTCTTACATAAAACCCAGTTCCCTCTATCTCTCTCCCTTTCTCCCCCTTTCTCTCCTGTTCTATCCCCCTTTCTCCCCCCTTTTCTTCCTTTCTCACCCTTTCTCCCCTGTTCTATCCCCCTTTCTCCCCCCTTTTCTTCCTTTCTCCCCCGTTCTATCCCCCTTTCTCCCCCCTTTTCTCCCTATCTCCCCCGTTCTCCCCCTTTTTCTTTTCTTCTTTCCCGCTCTGTGTTTTCTCTTGTTTTGATGACGGTCTTGTATGGTATTTGAGTCTTGTGCCTTCTCTTACATGATATGCTCTGTGGTTGTTATTGTTGTGGTTGTTGTTGTTGTTGTTGTCTATGCTGCCGCCTGGTGTACCCCTCCTCCTCCTCCTGTTCTCCCTCTTCCTTCTCCTTCTCCCTGGAAGCCCTCCGACATTGACGTACGTGTTTGACTCCTCCAACCAAACTTTATCTCTCTTCAATGTTTTATAACATACTGCTTATAACATGCTTATAACACTCTGCATATAACACACTGCTTATAACACGCTGCTTAGCTCCTCACCAGCTGTCCTTGTTTTCACCCTGTATCCCCAATCTTTCCCCTCTGTCTTCCCATGAACAACGAACTCTCCACTCCTCCCTCCGTCCCTACATTCCTCCCCCCCCCCCCCCATCAGGACTTCTTGGGGCAGGTGTTCTGTACCTTGGGAGAGATCGTAGGATCACCTGCCAGTCGACTGGAGAAACCTCTGGGGTGAGTAGAGGCGGGCGGGATTGATTGGTTGAAGCTGTGTGACCCTGGGGTGAGTAGTGGTGGTCATAAACTGAGACTCTATGATGTCACCATGAGCAGCAGGATGATGTTTCCATGAGTAGCAGGATGATGTCTCCATGAGCAGCAGGATGATGTCACCATGAGCAGCAGGATGATGTTACCATGAGTAGCAGGATGATATTACCATGAGCAGCAGGATGATGTTACCATGAGTAGCAGGATGATATTACCATGAGCAGCAGGATGATGTTACCATGAGTAGCAGGATGATATTACCATGAGCAGCAGGATGATGTTACCATGAGTAGCAGGATGATGTTACCATGAGCAGCAGGATGATGTTACCATGAGTAGCAGGATGATATTACCATGAGCAGCAGGATGATGTTACCATGAGTAGCAGGATGATATTACCATGAGCAGCAGGATGATGTTACCATGAGTAGCAGGATGATATTACCATGAGCAGCAGGATGATGTTACCATGAGTAGCAGGATGATATTACCATGAGCAGCAGGATGATGTCACCATGAGCAGCAGGATGATGTCACCATGAGCAGCAGGATGGGGTCACCATGAACAGCAGGATGATGTCACCATGAGCAGCAGGATGATGTCTCCATGAGCAGCAGGATGATGTCACCATGAGCAGCAGGATGATGTCACCATGAGCAGCAGGATGATGTCACCATGAGCAGCAGGATGATGTCATCATAAGCAGCAGGATGATGTTACCATGAGCAGCAGGATGATGTCACCATGAACAGCAGGATGATGTCACCATGAGCAGCAGGATGATGTCATCATAAGCAGCAGGATGATGTTACCATGAGCAGCAGGATGATGTCACCATGAACAGCAGGATGATGTCACCATGAGCAGCAGGATGGTGTCACCATGAACAACAGGATGATGTCACCATGAGCAGCAGGATGATGTCACCATGAGCAGCAGGATGATGTCACCATGAGCAGCAGGGTGATGTCACCATGAGCAGCAGGATGATGTAGCCTCGCACTTTAACAGTCTTAGTTGTTGCAGCAATTGGCCCGATATTGCTGTTCATTTTGTGCATCACTGACTCTATACCTTTAACTAATCCCTGGTTCTGTTCTAATATCCAGACTAGCAAACCACTTAGTATTAAAGCCCGGTTCAGATACATGAGACGAGATGAGACGGTTTTATGTCATTTTAGATCAAAGTTTGTTTGATCTGAACAGTTTTAGAAGTTTCAGAACTCTTGTGTGATGCAGCGGTCTAAGGCACTGTATCACAACCGGACGTGATTGGGAGTCCCATAGGGTGGCGCACAATTGGCCCAGCCTCGTCCGGGTTTAGCCGGTGTAGCCCGTCATTATAAATATTCATTTGTTCTTAACTTTCTTGCCTAGTTAAATAAAGGTTAAATATATATATATTTTTTTTTTGTTGCTGCAGCTTGCTAGCCTATGTTGCTGATGTTTCTCTGACAAGTCACACGGTGTGTCCTGTTTCTGGTGCACATATTCCGTGATATATCTTTGCTAAAACAACTTTGTATCAAAGTTTCATCACTTCATTGTAAAGCGGCACCGTTGCCGTAGAAACGGTATTGACTGCACATCTCCTCTGTTTGATCTGTGGCCTGATCTTCAGTCAGCTGTTTTACAACTCAACATTCTTAAACTGTCTAGTTTTGTCTTGTCGTGTCGGGCTAATGTATCTGAACTGGGCTTTAGAATGAAGCACTGACTACATCCTGTACAGTGAGCTCTAAAAGTATTGGTGACATATTGTTTTGTCGTTTTGGCTCTGTACTCTAGCACTTTGAAATGGTACAATGATGAGGAGGTTAAAGTGCAGCCTGTCAGCTGTAATTTGAGGGTATTTAAATCCATATAGGTTGAACCGTTTAGGAATTACAGCACGTTTTGGACATAGTCCCCCCCTCCATTTTAGATGCACCAAATTCATACCTCCAAGACGTGCTAACCTCTCACCATTACAATAACAGGGGAGGTTAGCATTTTATATCATACCTCCAAGACGTGCTAACCTCTCACCATTACAATAACAGGGGAGGTTAGCATTTTATATCATACCTCCAAGACATGCTAATCTCTCACCATTACCAATAACAGGGGAGGTTAGCATTTTATATCATACCTCCAAGACATGCTAACCTCTCACCATTACAATAACAGGGGAGGTTAGCATTTTATATCATACCTCCAAGACGTGCTAACCTCTCACCATTACAATAACAGGGGAGGTTAGCATTTTATATCATACCTCCAAGACATGCTAATCTCTCACCATTACCAATAACAGGGGAGGTTAGCATTTTATATCATACCTCCAAGACATGCTAACCTCTCACCATTACAATAACAGGGGAGGTTAGCATTTTATATCATACCTCCAAGACATGCTAACCTCTCACCATTACAATAACAGGGGAGGTTAGCATTTTATATCATACCTCCAAGACGTGCTAACCTCTCACCATTACAATAACAGGGAGGTTAGCATTTTGGAGCAGGGTATGATATTTATGCTTCTGTAACTTTCTCACAATTCATTCAGGATTATCCGTAATCATGGTAGCATCCACATTAATGTAGAAGTGTTCAGAAACATATTCTGTTCTTATTTATAATAAAAGTGACTCCAAAATGACACAATACATTATTTACCATTCATTTCTATCGGGCTCAAAATAATCTGAAACAACCAAAACAAACAAATACATCCAACAAGTTTGTAGTCACAAGCTTGATGTAATCATTGCGTGCTATGAATATGGGACCAAATACTTACATTTGTACTACTTTAATACACAATAATTTTCGTCCCATAATGTGAATGAAAATACCCACAATTTTAAGCTGACAGTCTGCACTTTAACCTCATAGTCATTGTATAATTTCAAATCTAAAGTGCTCTAGTACAGAGCCAAAACAACTAAACATTTGTCACTGACCCAATACTGTTAGAGCTCACTGCATATTAAGAGTACATTCTAACATCGTTGCATTGCTTCACCATCCCAATGGCTGTTAGACAAAATAGTTCCCAAACAAATAGTTCCCTAATCACTTGGACCAATCAACAGATGGCACACGAGTCAAACGACCTCACTCCGCCTCAAGAGTTGAACTATGTTCCGTCATGTAGCCAAATTGTACTTGTACCAGTTGCCATGTGGCTTGACTTTATCCATGTCGCCCACTATATCATGAAAGCACCATTGACTCCGGAGTCATCAAACAGGCCTCTTTATATTTTCGTGTGCATTGGAACGTAACACAGCCAGCCAGCGCTTCTCATTGGCTTCCATGTGTTCTAGGGCTGTGTAACAAATAGCACTCTATTCCCAATATAGTACACTACTTTTGACCAGAGACCTATGGGAGCCCTACGGGCAATGGTAAAAAAAGAAGTGTGCACTATAAACGGAATAGGATGCCATTTGGGACAAAGCCCTAGGCTGTGTGATGACGATAAATATGTCTGTCATCTATAGCCATCTGTGGAGTACTTAAACTGTTCAGATAACAATGGGGTGAGATGATGGCACTGGTAATTGAACAGGACTCGGGGCTTCCTCTAACACTGTTACTGTCATTAAGGGAGCAATCTGTATAGTCTCCCTCATATAGACTCACTCTGTCATGTAGAGTTTCCCTTGTATAGACTCACTCTGTCATGTAGAGTTTCCCTCGTATAGACTCACTCTGTCATGTAGAGTTTCCTTCATATAGACTCACTCTGTCATGTAGAGTCTCCCTCGTATAGACTCACTCTGTCATGTAGAGTCTCCTTCATATAGACTCACTCTGTCATGTAGAGTCTCCCTCGTATAGACTCACTCTGTCATGTAGAGTCTCCTTCATATATACTCACTCTGTCATGTAGAGTCTCACTCGTATAGACTCACTCTGTCATGTAGAGTCTCAAACTTATAGACTCACTCTGTCATGTAGAGTCTCCCTCATATAGACTCACTCTGTCATGTAGAGACTCCCTCTTTAAACTCACTCTGTCATGTAGAGTCTTCCTCATGTAGACTCACTCTGTCATGTAGAGTCTCCTTCTTATAGACTCACTCTGTCATGTAGAGTTTCCCTCGTATAGACTCACTCTGTCATGTAGAGTCTACCTCTTTAAACTCTCTCTGTCGTGTAGAGTCTCCCTCATGTAGACTCATTCTGTCATGTAGAGTCTCCTTCTTATAGACTCACTCTGTCATGTAGAGTCTCCCTCGTATAGACTCTCTCTGTCATGTAGAGTCTCCCTCTTATAGACTCACCCTGTCATGTAGAGTTTCCCTCGTATATTCTCACTCTGTCATGTAGAGTCTCCCTCTTTAAACTCACTCTGTCATGTAGAGTCTCCCTCATGTAGACTCACTCTGTCATGTAGAGTCTCCTTCTTATAGTCTCACTCTATCATGTAGAGTCTCCCTCATATAGACTCACTCTGTCATGTAGAGTCTCCCTCTTATAGACTCACCCTGTCATGTAGAGTCTCCCTCTTATAGACTCACTCTGTCATCTAGAGTCTCCCTCGTAAAGACTCGCTCTGTCATGTAGAGTCTCCATCTTAAAGTCTCACTCTGTCATGTAGAGTTTCCCTCGTATATTCTCACTCTGTCATGTAGAGTCTCCCTCTTTAAACTCACTCTGTCATGTAGAGTCTCCCTCATGTAGACTCACTCTGTCATGTAGAGTCTCTTTCTTATAGTCTCACTCTATCATGTAGAGTCTCCCTCATATAGACTCACTCTGTCATGTAGAGTCTCCCTCTTATAGACTCACCCTGTCATGTAGATTCTCCCTCTTATAGACTCACTCTGTCATCTAGAGTCTCCCTCGTAAAGACTCGCTCTGTCATGTAGAGTCTCCTTCTTAAAGTCTCACTCTATCATGTAGAGTCTCCCTCATATAGACTCACTCTGTCATGTAGAGTCTCCCTCTTATAGACTCACCCTGTCATGTAGAGTCTCCCGCTTATAAACTCACTCTGTCATGTAGAGTCTCTCTCGTAAAGACTCGCTCTGTCATGTATTCTCCCTCAAATAGTCTCAATCTCTCATATAAAGTCTCCCTCAAATAGACTCACTTTGTCATGTATAGTCTCCCTTGTACAGACTCACTCTGTCAGGGAGAGTCTCCGTCTTATAGACTCACTCTGTCATGTAAAGTGGCTTGATGCCGACATGAGAGACAGACACCCTCTTGTCTTAGACACCATTAACTCACACACACACACACACACACACACACACACACACACACACACACACACACACACACACACACACACACACACACACACACACACACACACACACACACACACACACGCACACGCACACGCACACGCACACTCACACACTGCATAAACTTAGTGGTTGGAAGACACCCTATCTTAGACACACCACCAGCACCGTGAACACCTCCCTCAGCACCTCCCTCAAACGGACACAAATGTTTGACATTGTGTGTGTCTGTGTCTGTGTCTGTGTCTGTGTGTGTGTGTGTGTGTGTGTGTGTGTGTGTGTGTGTGTGTGTGTGTGTGTGTGTGTGTGTGTGTGTGTGTGTGTGTGTGTGTGTGTGTGTGTGTGTGTGTGTGTGTGTGTGTGTGTGTGTGTGTGTGTGTGTGTGTGTGAGTGTGGCTGGACAGTATAATAGTGGATTAACGTGTGTTGCCCTTCTGTTGAGAATAAGAGGATCAAGACATTTTGTTAACATGCTGTAAACTATGCTGTGAACTTGGCTTCATGACTCGCCTTAGAGACAGTGGGGACACAGAGAATACAGAGAAAGAGAAAGAAGAAGAGAGGAAGAGAGGGAGAGAGGGAGAGAGGGAGAGAGGAGTTGGCAGAGTGCCCAAAACAGATGGGAGGAACACTCCGAAGTTTCACTGTTTTCTGTGAACCTGAAACTAGGTGGACAGGAGTCATAGTAGTGGTGGGATGCCAGACACAGCTAACAGGATGACAGGAGACATAGTAGTATGAGAGGTATAACTTTAGCTTGTTTCATGTCCCTGGGAAAGGTGCCTTGTTCAAGAGAGAGATTACCGATATGCGTAATACAATTTGCTCAGCAGAATCTACCTTGCAGGAATATTATCCAGGCCTGTGGCTTTGGAACATTTAAGCTCTGCCAGCATACGGACTATTTTGGCTGTTGCTACCTTTGCAAAAGAAAAAGAGTTTGGCTGAACCCCTAACTCTACATAATACAACTTGACTTGGTTGCTTCCATGCAAACCAGAACTGGTGGGCAGCTTGCTAGACATGGTAGTGGTGGGATGCCAGACACAGCTAACAGGATGACAGGAGACATAATAGTGGTGGGATGCTAGACACAGCTAACAGGATGACAGGAGACATAGTAGTGGTGGGATGCCAGACACAGCTAATATGATGACAGGAGACATAATAGTGGTGAGATGCCAGACACAGCTAATAGGATGACAGGAGACATGGTAGTGGTGTGATGCCAGACACAGCTATTAGGATGACAGGAGACATAGGAGTGGTGGGATGCCAGACATAGTAGTGGTGGGATGCCAGACACAGCTATTAGGATGACAGGAGACATAGGAGTGGTGGGATGCCAGACATAGTAGTGGTGGGATGCCAGACACAGCTAATAGGATGACAGGAGTCATAGTAGTGGTGGGATGCCAAACACAGCTATTAGGATGACAGGAGACATAGGAGTGGTGGGATGCCAGACATAGTAGTGGTGGGATGCCAGACACAGCTAATAGGATGACAGGAGACATAGGAGTGGTGGGATGCCAGACATAGTAGTGGTGGGATGCCAGACACAGCTAACAGGATGACAGGAGACATAGTAGTGGTGGGATGCCAGACACAGCTAATAGGATGACAGGAGACATGGGAGTGGTGTGATGCCAGACATAGTAGTGGTGGGATGCCAGACACAGCTAACAGGATGACAGGAGACAGAGTAGTGGTGGGATGCCAGACACAGCTAACAGGATGACAGGAGACATAGTAGTGGTGGGATGCCAGACACAGCTAACAGGATGACAGGAGACAGAGTAGTGGTTGGATGCCAGACACAGCTAATAGGATGACAGGAGACATAGTAGTGGTGGGATGCCAGACACAGCTAACAGGATGACAGGAATGTAAACTCAGCAAAAAAATCACTGTCAACTGCGTTTATTTTCAGCAAACGCATGTGTGAATATTTGTATGAACATAACAAGATTCAATAACTGAGACATAAACTGAACAAGTTCCACAGACATGTGAGTAACAGAAATGGAATAATGTGTCCCTGAACAAAGGGGGGGTCAAAATCAAAAGTAACAGTCAGTATCTGGTGTGGCCACCAGCTGCATTAAGTACTGCGGTGCATTTCCTCCTCATGGACTGCACCAGATTTGCCAGTTCTTGCTGTGAGATGTTACCCCACTCTTCCATCAAGGCACCTGCAAGTTCCCAGACATTTCTGGAGGGAATGGCCCTAGCCCTCACCCTCCGATCCAACAGGTCCCAGACGTGCTCAATGGGTTTGAGATCCGGGCTCTTCGCTGGCCATGGCAGAACACTGACATTCCTGTCTAACAGGAAATCACGCACAGAACGAGCAGTATGGCTGATGAGCCTGCAGGAAGGGTACCACATGAGGGAGGAGGATGTCCTCCCTGTAATGCACAGCGTTGAGATTGCCTGCAATGACAACAAGCTCAGTCCGATGATGCTGTGACACACCGCCCCAGACCATGACGGACCCTCCAACTCCAAATCGATCCCGCACCAGAGTACTGGCCTCGGTGTAACGCTCATTCCTTCGACGATAACCGCGAATCCGACCATCACCCCCGGTGAGACGAAACCGTGACTCGTCAGTGAAGAGCACTTTTTGCCAGTCCTGTCTGGTCCTGCGACGGTGGTAAACACACCACTGCTATCCTTCTGTAGGTAAACACACCACTGTTGGCCTCCTGTAGTCTACACTACTGCTATCCTTCTGTAGGTAAACACACCACTGCTGTCCTCCTGTAGGTAAACACACCACTGCTGTCCTCCTGTATGCTACACCACTGCTATCCTTCTGTAGGTAAACACACCACTGCTATCCTTCTGTAGATAAACACACCACTGCTGTCCTCCTGTAGGCTACACCACTGCTGTCCTCCTGTAGGCTACACCACTGCTGTCCTCCTGTAGTCTACACCACTGTTGTCCTCCTGTAGGACAGCAGTGGTGTAGCCTACAGGAGGACAGCAGTGGTGTAGCCTACAGGAGGACAGCAGTGGTGTAGCCTACAGGAGGACAGCAGTGGTGTAGCCTACAGGAGGACAGCAGTGGTGTAGCCTACAGGAGGACAGCAGTGGTGTGTTTATCTACAGAAGGATAGCAGTGGTGTGTTTACCTACAGAAGGATAGCAGTGGTGTGTTTACCTACAGATGGATAGCAGTGGTGTAGCATACAGGAGGACAGCAGTGGTGTATTTACCTACAGAAGGATAGCAGTGGTGTAGCCTACAGGAGGACAGCAGTGGTGTGTTTACCTACAGGAGGACAGCAGTGGTGTGTTTACCTACAGAAGGATAGCAGTAGTGTAGACTACAGGAGGCCAACAGTGGTGTAGCCTACAGGAGGACAGCAGTAGTGTAGCCTACAGGAGGACAGCAGTGGTGTGTTTACCTACAGAAGGATAGCAGTGGTGTGTTTACCTACAGATGGATAGCAGTGGTGTAGCATACAGGAGGACAGCAGTGGTGTGTTTACCTACAGAAGGATAGCAGTGGTGTAGCCTACAGGAGGACAGCAGTGGTGTAGCCTACAGGAGGACAGCAGTGGTGTGTTTACCTACAGAAGGATAGCAGTGGTGTGTTTAACTACAGAAGGACAGCAGTGGTGTAGCATACAGGAGGACAGCAGTGGTGTGTTTATCTACAGGAGGACAGCAGGGGTGTATCCTACAGAAGGATAGCAGTGGTGTATCCTACAGGAGGACAGCAGTGGTGTAGACTACAGGAGGACAACAGTGTTGTAGCCTACTTGAGGACAGCAGTGGTGTAGCCTACAGGAGGACAGCAGTGTTGTAGCCTACAGGAGGACAGCAGTGGTGTATCCTACAGGAGGACAGCAGAGGTGTAGACTACAGGAGGACAACAGTGTTGTAGCCTACTTGAGGACAGCAGTGGTGTAGCCTACAGGAGGACAGCAGTGTTGTAGCCTACAGGAGGACAGCAGTAGTGTAGACTACAGGAGGACAGCAGTAGTGTAGACTACAGGAGTACAGCAGTAGTGTAGACTACAGGAGGACAGTAGTAGTGTAGACTACAGGAGGACAACAGTGGTGTAGCCTACAGGAGGACAACAGTGGTGTAGACTACAGGAGGACAGCAGTGGTGTGTTTATCTACAGAAAGATAGCAGTGGTGTAGACTACAGGAGGACAACAGTGGTGTAGCCTACAGGAGGACAACAGTGGTGTAGCCTACAGGAGGACAGCAGTAGTGTAGCCTACAGGAGGACAACAGTGGTGTAGCCTACAGGAGGACAGCAGTGGTGTGTTTATCTACAGAAAGATAGCAGTGGTGTAGACTACAGGAGGACAACATTGGTGTAGCCTACAGGAGGACAACAGTGGTGTAGCCTACAGGAGGACAGCAGTAGTGTAACCTACAGGAGGACAACAGTGGTGTAGCCTACAGGAGGACAGCAGTGGTGTGTTTACCTACAGAAGGATAGCAGTGGTGTAGACTACAGGAGGACAGCAGTGGTGTAGCGTACAGGAGGACAACAATGGTTTAGCCTCCAGGAGGACAGCAGTGGTGTAGACTACAGGAGGACAGCAGTGGTGTAGACTACAGGAGGACAGCAGTGGTGTAGACTACAGAAGGACAGCAGTGGTGTAGACTACAGGAGGACAGCAGTGGTGTAGACTACAGGAGGACAGCAGTGGGGGAAACTACAGAAAGACAGCAGTTGTATAGCCTACAGGAGGACAGCAGTGGTATAGCCTACAGGAGGACAGCAGTGGTGTAGACTGCAGGTGGAGAGCAGTGGTGTAGACTACAGGAGGACAGCAGTGGTGTAGACTACAGGAGGACAGCAGTGGTGTAGACTACAGGAGGACAGCAGTGGTGTAGACTACAGGAGGACAGCAGTGGTGTAGCCTACAGGAGGACAGCAGTGGTGTGGTCTACAGGAGGACAGCAGTGGTATAGACTACAGGAGGACAGCAGTGGTGTAGACTACAGGAGGACAGCAGTGGTGTAGCCTACAGGAGGACAGCAGTGGTGTAAACTACAGGAAGATAGTTTGAATCACACTGCTGCTCCCTCATTTAGCTACTTGCACCTTACGTATTGTGCATGGTGTGAATGTGGATGGCTGTTCACAAATGTATATGTGTATTATAACCCCATAGTGGTTCAATTGAAGAAGTTTAAGCTGCCTCTCAATCATTGTTTTTCCAACTAGGGATGTATTCATTAAGGAAACCGTTTAACGTTTATGAACCAAACGGAAGCAAACAGAGCAAAACGAGAGTTTCTATTTGACAAATTCAGGTAGGTCCCTCCCCGTTTCGTTACGTTCGCTTACGTTTAAGAAACGTTTAGCAACAGAATTGGCGTAATCAATATTCCCAAGGGGACAGCCAGCATAAAATGTGCATTTGCAACAGCTGCATTGTGTGGATCCCAGCCTGTATTGAAAAACTATTTCAGTTCCTCCATTCTAGACTACTCCATGGCATTCTACTCCATACTGTCAAAAAAACGGTTTCATTTAAGACCACGAGTGGGGGACTGGCACAACGCAGTTTCTCTGGACCCCCCCCCCCCCCTCCTTCCCTCCCTCCCCCCCGCTAGGTCAGAGTTCCAACTATATTATTCAAATATATTATGTAAGAAAACCTGGGCTGCAGTCATGTTGGTATCTTGTTCAGTTCCAAGTATCTTACTGTTGTGTTAGGCCTGTATTCTTATCTCTCAGGATAAGTGTAGGTCAGGTGAATCAGAGCATTATCCCAAGAGCTCTGAACTGAGTCATGTACGGTACAAGCAGGGAAATTAAGAAAAGGTGGTTGACATGCCCATCCACTCTAGAGAACGCCAGTGTTGGAGCTAAATGAATACAGCAATTGGAGGAATGTGAAGGGGCCGCACACTGAATATTAATAATCAGGGAAACACAGGGAAGAAATGTGTGCTATGATAGTGTACAGCTGCCCCCCCCCCCCCCCCGAATACAGGTAGAGATTTAGAATCATAGCAAAATCCCTCTGCGGATGGGGTTTATACAGTAGGGGAGAGTGGGGTAAGTTAGGCAAAGGGGGTAAGTTGAGCCACCGTTGTTTCTAGGAAACCGTACACAAAATGTATCTTTTGACCAAATATTTAGGAAGAAGTCATAATTGTATGGAGTTTGTGAAGTTAGAAACAACATGGAAAAAGGTGAGAAGATTTTTTCACCAGTCAAATTAATTGATTGTGATAGAGATTTCATAATGCTTGTATCGAAACCAAAGTAGATATTTTTAAGATTGTTCTATACATCAGTCAGGGTCTCTATAAGCTTCATTTTGAGGTCCTAAACCTAGCATGAATGTGCATAACTATAGCTGTGTATCCTAATACAGCCAATATGTTTGCCTTGGGGTAAGCTGAGCCAATGGCCATGAAGTAAGCTGAGCCAATGGTTGAGCCAATGGCAAGTTGAGCAAATTGCAGTGTTTTCTTCCCAGGCGT